>NW_013952712.1:259429-276160 GCF_001266775.1 Austrofundulus limnaeus | reverse complement strand
TGTCAGAGTATTGCCTGTTATTGTCATTATGTGTTAATCTGTGTACAGATCCAGCCCGCTGGATCAGAACTGTTCCCGGTCTCTGTTTTGTCCTTTAGTAGTGCTTTTTTATTCACATTAACAGTCACTCCTGGCAGCTTTAAATCAGCGGGGGTCCCAAGCACCGTTACCCTGTGTGCACCTCTCAGACGTCACTTCATTTGGCTTCAGTAGCAGCCGTCCTTCCAGCTGCCGTCCCTCAGGGCGCTCAGAGCAGCCAGGCTCTTAGGAGGAGCCAGCAAGCTGCAGACAGATGGAAACAAACTCTCCTCAACATCTGCACTTAAACTTGATAAGAACGCTTCATCAAAACTATTTTCACTTGAGTTCAAAAGTTGTCTTTGGACAGGTAAAACTTTATGAATTTTTAAAATTGTTTTTGAACTTTAAAAAACCATAATATTTATATCTTTCAGTTCACACAAGCCTTTTTCACAAATATAGCTGCAGACAGGGTCTTTCGTTCCTCTACAGTGACTCTTTGTATCTTTGGCCAAAAATAACATGGAAAATATTTCATTGATTTACAGAAAAGGCTAGATTTACCTTTTTTTTGTGGCCGAAGAAGTGTTTTCATTTTGTCAGAGGAAAAAAGAGCTATAAAATATTCTCTCCCCTTTCCATTTTTGTCCCAACATATATAAACACCAAGAACAAATACCGTAATCTACTTTTTTCAGTTCAGTATTGTATTAAACAATATTTTTCACATGTAGTATCTAACAAACACTAAATAAATTGTGTTATCTATATTTCAAGCTTCTAGCAGAGGGGTCACTACCCYCACTGAACAGAAAATGCCACCCAGTGGGATGTAGGGAAACCAACAGGGTGGGCACAGTTGTGGCTCTGTTTTATTTAGCAAGCAAAGGGGCAGAAATGCATTTTTATTGTAAAAGTTGCAGACCCCTGGTTTAGATCCACAAAAACACAGGGCAGCTGTTTGACATCGATATTCACCCCTCCAGACCCATCTCTGTAACATTTCCCATCTGAAAATATGATTCATTGGTTTAGAGTGCCCTAAAAATTAAGCATTAAAACAAAACAATGTTGGATAAAATGTGGTCGAACCACCTTTTCACTATCAATGAACTGAACCTGAAGCCACTTTCATTTCTCTTCCACAGCTTTATATTTCTTTGTGCACACAAGCTGAGCACAGAGTATAATGAGTTTGTGAAAGCTCACCTGCGTGTGGGTTGCATGATTTTACTCGCACGAGGAAGTCCGCTTGTTCCGATCAGGGAGGCCGGGCGAGGCAGAGAGCTGCGGGGGGCGGCGGCCTGGTTGGTGCTGGCTTTAAGGCTTAGTGGCAGCAAGCTGCTGCTGCTGGCTTTGAGGGGCTGGAGAGACGCCGCGCTGCTGGGGATGGAGTTTAAACTGGTAGAGGTGGACAGGGAGGTGGGACCCTGCTGCACGGTGGGGCTCACGTAGGCCGTGGCTTTCAGTGGGTGCCGGGGAGGGGAGGGGAAGTTTCCAACGCTCTGGACTCGCTGACTGAGCTGGCCCGGGGGAGGGACTGAAACGCAAAGACAAGAACGTGAGGCTGTGTCTAAAATAATCTGAGAAAGGGGAGCTCTGTGAGGCTGGTCCAGTGATTAAAAACAAAACAAAACAAAACATCAACACGAGTGTCTTACTGGAGGACTGCAGGCGAGCCAGTCCACTGGAGGAGTCAAAACTTTGGCTGCTGCGGAGGGAGGGCATCGTTGGCAAAGAGGAAGGGCCATGGGAGGGCGGGTTGGCAGGGGAAACCAGGCATGGAATACTGGGAACACTGGACATGCTGGGAGCTCGGATCAGGTTGGGCATGCTTCTTTGTAGCTTGTCTATGCAACAATACCAACAGCTCTTATCAGGGCTCGTAAAAGTGAGGCAATACACGAGACAGTACAACAGAGTATTAGGGCCACACAACAATTTTTTTAATTATTACGAGATTAAAGTCGTAATATTATGACTTGAAACTCGTAATATTATGACTTTAATCTCGTAATATTACGACTTTTTTCTCGTAATATTATGACTTTAAACTCGTAATATTACGACTTTTTTCTCGTAATATTATGACTTTAAACTCATAATATTATGACTTTAAACTTGTAATATTACAACGTTAAACTCGTAATATTATGACTTTAAACTCATAATATTATGACTAACTCGTAATATTACGACTTTAATCTCGTAAATTTATGACTTTATTCTCGTAATATTACGACTTTAAACTCGTAATATTATGACTTTATTCTCGTAATATTACGACTTTAAACTCGTAATATTATGACTTTATTCTTGTAATATTACAACTTTAAACTCGTAATATTACAACTTTATTCTCGTAATATTATGACTTTATTCTCGTAATATTACAACGTTAAACTCGTAATATTATGACTAACTCGTAATATTACGACTTTAATCTCGTAAATTTACGACTTTATTCTCATAATATTATGACTTTAAACTCGTAGTATTATGACTTTAATCTCGTAATATTACAACGTTAAACTCGTAATATTATGACTTTAATCTCATATACATTTTTACTTTATTTTTATACGACTTTAATGTCGTATTATTTTGACTTTATTCTCGAAATTAAAAAAAAATTTTTAAAAATCTTGTGTGGCCCTAATACTCTGTCGTAAGACAGAGACATGTAGTCGAAACAAAAGATAAACTAACGTTGTTGGGAAATAACAGGATTTATGGAACACTCACCTGCGTTGCTCCTGTATGCTGAGTGATTCTCTGCGATCAGGCCGGAGGCTCCGGAGAACGGAGAGAGTCCGCTGAGTGAAAACTGTGAGCTGCGTCTGCAGTCCCTGATGCTGGAGAAGGTGTGGGAGTGGGGCAGGCCGCTCCGCTGCGTGGAGCCGGTGCGGAACAGTCGGGGCTGCGGGGGCGGGAGCTGGTCGTACCCCTCGTCGTCGTCCTCCTCCTCCTCTTCCAGGTCCATCTCGCTGCTGCGTCTGAAGGAGTGCAGGGAGAAGCTGGAGCTGCGACGGCTGGCCGTGGCTGAGGTAGAGGCGTAGTCCTGTCGGAGACCTGAAGGAGGGTGCGACAGTGGGTTTGGTTTTTCTTTGAGGAAGAACATGAATCTAAACTTTAGAGGAACACGATACGCTTCCATTTGAAGATAACACTCATTATTATTCAGTAAATGTACAGATAAAATCAGACTTGTGTACATTTATTCTTTAAAGTAGCATTGTTCATCAGCCTTTCTGGGTAGAGTTTGCTTGTTCTCTCCGTGCATGCGTGGGTTCTCTCCGGGTACGCCGGCTTCCTCCCACAGACCAAAAACATGACTGTTAGGTTAATTGATAACTCTAAATTGTCCCTAGGTGTGAGTGAGAGAGTGAATGGTTGTTTGTCTCGTTTGTCTCTATGTGTGGCCCTGTGATGRACTTGCGACCTGTCCAGGGTGTACCCCGCCCCTCGCACTGTGACTGCTGGAAATGGGCACCAGTGACCCATGCAACCCTGAAAAGGAAGAAGCGTGTACAGAAAATGGATGGATGGATGTTCATCAGCCTCTAGAAGTGGACAAGACACGCCTTCATCAGACAAAACTGTGACAATATTGTTCTGATAGTAACAACAGAATGACTGAAATGAAGGTGGTCTTTTAAATATAAGTGTATTTTAAGCTAAGGTTTAAGGTCACATTTCTTCTGTATACGTCCTWTAAAAATACACTACCACTGTCCACTCACTCTCCTCCTGAAGTCGTGCCATGACTTCCACGTCTGTCATGTCCTGCAGTTTGTAGCTCATAGAGATGGAGTCATCCTCCAGCTCAGACACGCCCACCTCACTGTCCAGTGACGACTGCGGCGTGATGGATGCGTGGCGGCGACCTACGTCTGTATAGAAGAAGAAAAAAAAAAACAGGAGACGTGTGTTTTACAAAATCCATGTATGRTCTATTCTTTGGTTTTTCTATTTCAAATTAAGATGCAAAAATAAAAAAGGGTGTTTTTTGTTGTTGTTTATTATTAAATTAGAAAAAGGACAATTGCAAATAAAGGATTTTTCCATCCATCCATATTCTTCCTCTTATCCGGGGTCGGGTCGCGGGGGCAGCAGCCTAAGCAGAGAGACCCAGACTTCCCTGTCCCCAGCCACTTGGAAAGGATTTTTATTTTTTTACTGYAATGGTTAAAGCAAAGCTGAGCTTTATCTTTTGTTAGTGCACTATTTGGGACCTTCTGGTGGAACTGGAAACCATTTCCTGAACTTCTTACTTTTTTACTTCTCACCATGGATATGTTTGTCAGAAGAAGTCGACACATCTCATTGAGAGCTGATGAKCTTACTGTAAATAAAATAATTTTATTTTCCAAGTTATACAGAATAGAGTGCACTCATTGTCAATATCTTTAGGAATGGTTTCTGTTTTTAAGGAGTTTTCCAGCTGCTATAAACTCTTCCTCTTTAGCAACTTCCATCACTTCTGGTATCCCTGCTATATTATAACAACCAAATATTTTAATTTACATGTAAAAAAAAAAAAAAAAAAAAAACGCTGTGGATTTTTGATTAATTCGATTTTACATTTTTAAATTAACCAGAAAAACAAAAAAAGTTGTTTTCTTTTTGCAATTTTATTTCGAAAAACCAAATAATGAACCATACACAGATTTTACAAGACATTTCACTTGACAGATGGGATGTTTCTATGTATTTCAGTGTATTTTTTGGTCTTCAGATTTTCCTTTTAAAAACGGGTATTAAGAAACAAGAAATGAGTTGCTATTTGATTTTTGTTTTAAAATTCTGTAATTAAAATTAAAATACAAAGTAYTTCCCTTTCTTAGTGTCAAAAGAAGATGAGTAAAATAAAAAAAATGATTTGTGTTTCATTCTCTATTTCAGATGACAAAAAAGAAACTTACTTTGAAACCGAAACGAAAAAGGCTCTTTTGTTCATCCAAGACAGGTCGTGCCAAATTGTATCCCTAAAACATCTGTTACCCCACCGGAAGGGGCACTTATTCTGCATAATAACACAATAATTTCCGTAAATAAGGGCTGAAACACAGACATGTGTCCRTAAATGAGTTGTATGATTGTCACTCTGTGATCAAGGGCTTTGCAGAGGTACTTCATGTGTTTTTTGGCCAAATGAACTGCTTTTATTGTTTTATTGCCTCCATTTCTCTCAATAAAAAGCKAAATAAGACAAATTTCATTCCATTACTGTGATTGTTGTGGTTGTTGTTCTGTGAGCAGAAAGGGTATTTTTTCTTAGCCTTTTGACAAAATCTGTGCTGTTTCTGTCAGTTCTCATCCTCAGAGTGTTCCTTTCAGTGAGGGGTGGGCGATACTACGAGTTTGATATCGATGTGAAAACAAGTAAATACTTGGCAAATATACTCGATACCAAAGTCGACATCGGTGCTTTTAATTTGTAATGGGATGTTCATTGAATAACTTTGATATCGTGAGCGCCCCTTCTGGTGGGGGAACAGATTACTTTAGGGATACAGTAAGTTGGCACGACCTGCCGTAGAATACGAACAAACAAGCTTTTTYTTTCGTTTCTGTTTCAAGGTAATTTTCTTTTTTGTCATCCGAAACAGAAAATTAATTTAGATTTCTGTATTTTAAAACAAAAATCAAATAGCCACTCGTTTCTTGTTTTTTAATACCCTTTTCTTAAAGGGAAATCCAACAACCAAAATATATACTGACCCTAAAGCAGATAGAGAATCACTCCAGAGGACATAGCAGAAAAATATGAGAGCAGGTAAACAGTGTCGTCAGTGGGGTCTTACTGAGAAGAGCGGCGTTTGACAGAAAGGTGGGCGCTCTGTCGCTGACGCTGCAGCCAGTCCTGAGAGGGGGAGTCGGCTGGACTGCAGGCTGACTCGATGACACCAACGTAGCTTCAAATAAGGGAAAAGGGTGGGGGTGAAATATCATTACACTCGTACTGACTAAAATACAGATGAACAGTGAAATCTGAGCCTGCTTGTCTCTGCATGTCTTCAGGATGACACTGTAATCTCTTCTCTGTAGTTTGCTGTAATCTGTTGTACAATCCAAGCTGCAGCATATTTAAGAATCTAGGTTATGTTTGAKTAGTAAGACCCACAAGTGTTTTAGAGGAAACAGAACCTTTTGGCACATAGTCCTGATTAATTTGGACCTCAAGCAAGCAATAACGACTTTCAGCAAAAACTGTAAAAAAAAGCCGACTTCAGGCTCTCTACTGGAAATATGTCAAGTTGTGTATGCAGAAAAATGTGCCTTCTTTGTTAGATACAGATGTTTTTAACTTAGAAAAAAAGTATCTTTAATAATTTGCGATTGATATAGTTTAGGTTGGGAGGAGAAGATCTGACGTAAGTTTTAATCCAATAAAAGTATGAATTTAAAAATTATGCTGAGGGTAAAAATATTAAAATGACTCAGATATGTTAGCAATTTTAAAGAAACATCAAGATGTAAATTAAGATTTATTATGCCATCKATCTTTCACAAATTACAGCATCGTTTTTTAATAAAACTAAAAAACTTTGATGGCTTCAGATGACCCGAGGATGTTGATTAGCGTGACTCTTGTTAGGATTAAACTGTGATTGTGTTACCTGGGCTCTCGGTTAGTGAAGCAGGTTTAGTGTAAGGCAGGACGGGGCAGCTGAGGGTGGAGAGCCCCTCGATGCAGCTGTACGGACGCACAGACGAGACTCCTCGCCACCGTTTCGCTACAGGAACAAGATTACAGTGAGGCACGTGTTAGACTGAGTCCTTCAACATGTAACACACACATACAGCATGAGCGCACAACGTTAATCTGCCTCTCACAGATCAATATTGATGGAAATGTTTGGGTCAGAAAAGGCAGATAATGTAGATGAGGGTTTAAATGGCTAAAGCATATTTTTTATACTTCTTAGATTAAGCGGGGCTTGTACATGTAGGTCACATCTTATTCCAACAAGGGAATCTAAAAACTGATTTCTTTGTTATTCTCCTTTAAATTTCCCATTGTAATTAATTTGCTGAACAGAACTAATGGGTTGCATATTGGTAGCAGCATAAGCCACTTGTCTGTAGGCCAATCACTGATTTGGAAAGCATGACATGGGATTATTTTCTGGCCAGGCTTGTCTTTAAACTCAAATACTCATCAATACATTTCATCCAGCTTTAGGTAAACCCTTAAAGCCATAGTTCAGATCATGTGGAAAGGTTACGAACAAAAAATATCCTACCTGTTGTAGATAGCTTTTTATACATCCTCAATTTAGGAGAAATATAGTTTAATCCTGAATAGACTGACAAGCTAAAGACTAGTCYAAGTCAGGACAAGGCCAAAGTGTGTTTTTAAACAGCTCTAACCCACATAGAGGGCAGGTGTGGGCCAGACCTGGTGTTAAGCTGACACCAGGCAAGTGTTTTGATGTGGGCCAGGTCTGGCAATGATGGCACTGTATGTATAATGGAATGTATAACTTCAATGCTGTTTTTTCTTTCTTGCAGAACAAACTAAGACATAAGCAGAATATAGAAGGAAGTTTGTTGTAAAATCATTTTATTTTTCCCTCTGGTTCTTCTGAGATTTTGTTTTAGTTCCATTTAAGTTTGAACTGAAATTTACTGCACTTTATTACTATTAGTCATTTTTTAACAGTTTAAGACTGAAGCAGAGTAAACTTCTATAGATGTGCTGCTAAAATTTACGTTATAGTTTACATTTTAATTTAAATTTGGTAGTTGCATGTTGAGGAAAATGTATAAAAAATAACTTATTTTGTTTTTTAATGTATGCATAGCATTTGTTTTGCAGTATTTGTATTGTTCATACATTCAGAGGGAGTGTGGCCTTATAAAAAAGAGCCTGTTTGAAATAAAATAAATGGTTTCAAAAGTTATGGTGTGATTTTTATACCAACTTATCTACTTGTCAGAGTTTGCACTACCTTTTTATTGTCAAACATAATATTTACCCATCAATTTTTGCATGATAATTGCATTTCATTTTCATTCTGTTTAACATTCAACAAGTTGAACAGATAATCCACATGAACCCCGCTACTTGGTATCGGTATCGGTATCGGTGAGTACCTAAACTGAAGTACTCGTACTT
This sequence comes from Austrofundulus limnaeus, assembly GCF_001266775.1. Taxonomy (NCBI): domain Eukaryota; kingdom Metazoa; phylum Chordata; class Actinopteri; order Cyprinodontiformes; family Rivulidae; genus Austrofundulus; species Austrofundulus limnaeus. Next base: position 268,014 of record NW_013952712.1, on the reverse strand, counting down.
GTACTCAGTCTTGAAAAAACTGGTATCGGGACACCCCTAGTTTTAATGTAGCGTTTGCATGACCTGCTGAGAAGTTTTGTAAATCAAAGCAGTTTTAAGATGTCAACGATCCACTTTGGTTTTAGTCCTGCTCTGATTAGCGGTTAGCTCATCAGTCTGGTCAAAAATAAACTTAATTTTTCCAAACTGATGTAAATCAAAAACCTATCCACAACAAGTAAGATATTAATTGTTCCTTCCACAAAAAAATAAAACTTAAAAAAGATCTGAATTATTCATTTAAGCCTTGAAAAGTCATGCTTTGTTCATTGTGTAAACATGTTTACCTCTGTTAACTGGTTGTCAGAAATGTGCCCTCGTTTGACATTTCTCAGACAATTAGGTTCAGCTACTACTGGATAAATAAACATTCATTCCAGGTTACGCAACAGCTTCTGCTAGATCTCACACACAGGGATGCATTCAGGAGCTGGAGGAGGTGAGCCAGCCCACACTGAACCCAACTTTTGAGAAAATAAAGAACCTTGAAACKGACACAATCGAACTCTACTGATGTGAGTTTCTCTAACAGTGAACACGACTTCAGCGTGAGAATATTTCACAGGACGCTATTTTAAAATCAAAACATATAGCTGCAGGTGCAAAAAGGCATACTTTTATATTGTTTCATGTGAAGAGCAGCTGGGAAAATCAGCTTTAACAACCCACTTAATGTAACCAGAGTCTCTATGGCAACCATATCCCCACGCATGTGAGCCGAAACTGTAAAGCATCRGATCCAAAACTGGGTCCAGCAGCACATAATGCCACATAAATGTACCAGTTATGGTCCTGATCACATAAATCATATAATTTCTAGAATTCCAATAATCCCTTATCCCAGATGATGAGATTATAACTACAAATGCATGAAAACAAATGCAGATTTCAAACAAATCAAGTGTTTCATCAACATCCTCCTGGGCTGCCTTTTTTTCTTGTCCTATATTAGATACACAGCTGTGACTGGCTAGTGTGAGGAACACAGGATGAAAACGTGTTTGAACTGAAACGAGGACGGGATGTATTCTGTCWGAACAAATACAAGCTCCATGATCARTCAGCTCATCACGTCTCCAGGCATTAAATAATCAAACTGAAGTTTTTTTGTTTTGTTTTTTGAAAATATCAATGTTTTACAACTCTGTCAATCAATATTACTCCAAACATGCTGTTCAATGAGCTATCTACAGCAGGTAAGATACTTATTATTTATAACCCTTTTTAAAAGCTCTCTAGTGCTACTTTAATTATTATAATTTAGCTAGTACCAAATTTGAATTAATATATTCAACCTTTGAGTCATTCAACATCACAGCAGTCAACATGTGCAGATGCTGGACCTGCTTTTCCAAACCCTCTAACCTTGATCAAGTCTGTGACAGAAGGTCATCTTAGCCAGCTCCACCTCAGGCCCAGGATGGTCCAGGACCTGCCTACACCACTGGAAAGGGCTGATGAYGCTTTCACTCTTGAGCTTAGCTTTAGGAGACACATAAAGCCTGGAAAAACAAAAGAACAAGTTAGAGTAAGTCATGTCCCGCAACCTTATCTGCACATTCAGGTAAAAAAGTTTCAAAATGGTCCATTAATTCATATAGTGAAAAAAATGACTTCAATAGGCGAGTTTAACAGTGTTATATTGAACTGTGACACCACTTTAAATCAACCTGTGAGATTTTTGGGAAGTCCAAACAGCTTTCAACAAAATGCAGCAATAGTTTTAACATTACAACATACGTAATTTGCTTAAACCTTRTCCATCACATGCATTCCCACAAGGATTCTGAGAAATTAAATCATTTAGAGCAATAGGCTGTTTATCAAAATTTACATATTTAATCTAAAACACACAAAAAAACAAAAACAGATTTTTTTTCTGTCCATAAATAAATAAATAAATAAATAAATAAATAAATAAATAAATAAATAAAAAGTTCTAATCAAAAAGCGTGTCACCTCTTTACTTGGATACACACAAATCTGACACACTCTGTTAACACTCAGACTATATGAATAACTCTCAGCTACTACCACACCACATGTGCACTTCACAAACATATAGCTTATTCTTGTGTTTATTAAAGGGGCAATAGTATGTGTTTCTCAGGCATATGTTTAAATTCTATGCCATAATAAACTAACTATGTCACCTTCAGTTGTTATTAAAATGTTGTTTAAATGTTTAAATAGAAAATAAGCTTGACTTCTTATCATATCTGTTTCTAAACACCTTGAAATTGGCCTCTGTCTCTTTAAGAACCTCCTACCACTTCTGTCCCGCTCATTTCAGCATGGGGCTGGGTGGGTGTGTGTGCTCTGTGATGAGGAAGCTCAGCTTGGAGACACAGCCCAGAGGAGGAGCTGATCCCAAAAGGCGATTCTAGTCCCTAACCCTAACCCTAACCAGTTTTGCTCCCCTGCCTGGCTGCCTCAAGTTAAGGTTAAGTTTAAGGTTAAAGTGCCTGTGACATCAAATTTTTGAGATAAACATGAATGCATTTTTGGAAAGATAACATTGATAACATATTGCAAAACAAATTTCACATCGCAGATGAACGGTTATTGAGATATTTGCATGTGAAGTAACAGGAAGTGATGTCAAAGCAGAATGTCTGCATGTGAACAGAGCATTGCTACAACGGCTAACAACACAGACTGTGGAGAAGAATATATTTCTTTACATTATTTTAAGTCTCTGTTAAAGTTTAAATTATTTTTGTTTTAACAAACAAAGACCAAAGACTTTATTTTATTAATGAGTTCCCCTTTGATGTCACTTCCTGTTTTACTTTGGCTGAGACAGATTCAAAAGAAAATAGGCCAGTTATGTGACAAAATGGGTAAAATCATGTGTTTTAGGGCAATTTCTAAAGTATAAATATGTTTTCTTTGACTTTTTGTATTTGAAGTATATGCATGTCACAGTCACTTTAAATAGCTGAGGTTGCTTCTTGAATTGGGTTGAATCAAAAGTTAAATAGTTGCATCCATAATACATCCAATGATTACTGTCTGAGATATTTTGCTAACACACAAACCTATTGCAAGTGGACCTCGGTTTTTTGTTATCTGGCTGACTCTCGTAGAATATATCTATTCAATAAGGTATTACTTCAGGCTGATTCTGTGTGGTAGAATTAGAAAGGGACCATTTGAGTCCCGGACAATTCAAGTGTATAAACACAAAGCAGGCAGAGCTGACMCTTAACTCAACAACTAGGCCAGCGTTCCACTGACTTTAAGGTGAACCTGTCATGTTAAATGGAGGCCAGTGCGTACTGGACGCAGGAGATAAATGCTGGATCCCATCAGTGCAGCCCTCAGCTGTGAGCTACATTTTCCACATCATCACATAAAGCTGGTGTAATGCTTCAGTARTCAAATTCGTCGGTTTGCGAGCAGCTCAAGTCAGCAGCCACTGTGCCTCAAAGTAGTTCAGCCCGGGGCTGAACAGCACGAGCACAGCCAAGCTGTTTGATCACACACTGAAGGGAGGGCCGTTGTTTCTAAATTCATCCCACAGACTTATTCTGAACACCTACCTATGCTGCATGTAAAGAGCGTACAGGAGCCTTTTATTCTCAGGAGGCTGCAAGCTCAATAAATGATTCAAATAATACGATAATCAACCAATGGCTGCATGACAGGCTAGCATCTCTCAAAGAGCTGTTTAAAATAAGGGGGGGGGGGGATGCTTCTAATGTGAGGAGCTTTCTGAATTCAAACTAAAAGCTTAGGAGCTCTCACAAGCACATCACTCCCTACCCTCCCTCCTGAGGGTCACTGAGGTCTTCAAACCATCCATCTTCTCGGTCCAAAATGTGAATAAAGCTGTCCTCAAAAAAAGTATGTCTCTTTGCACAACCAGCATCATTTTAAGTTACGTGTTTGTTACTGACTGCAGCCATGAGAGCCAGGTGATAATCTAGTTGCTCTGCTCTCACCACTTGTTTGGTTGCCTGTCTGTTAACAAAATATCTCATTAACTACTTGATTGATTTTAATGAAACTCTGGGAAATAGTTTAATTTATGCACATCTATAAATGTTTAATTTTTGAATTCAGCTCGAATCAAAATGGCCACCACAGCTGATCAAACTCCTCAAACACAAAACTGGTTCTAACTTAATCAATTCCACGACCACTTTCCTAAAACTCAGTTTGAGACTAATTTAGAACATATACACTGTGCTTAGCAAAACATCTTTGTTTAAAAACTTGTCTGTTAGCAAAATATCTCATGAACCACTAAGCAGATTTGAACAACCTCAGAAAGTGAATAACACAGGTACATTTAACACTGATTAACTCTAAAACTATTTAAAATCAAAATCAAACACAAAACTTAAACAGATACTAAGATCTGTCCTGCTGTAGCTCAGAGATCAGGAAATATCAGGTGGAATTTTGAATCACAAGATTTGATTATGTTTCAACCTTAACATGTGATCTCATAAAACCTTAGGATGAAAGATTGGGTGATAGCCTATGCATTCCTTTGTTTATAGTTTGCAGTCATACACTGGGGGGAGAGTAGGGAGAGTGATCTGCATGTGAGTTCAGCTCATACAGAGCTTCACATCACACAAATTAAAGCTCTCTGTCTTTTGGCCTATAAAGCACAAAAATAAATATATTATTTTCATTATAAATGAATAAAGTCAAACATAAGCGCTCACCAGCTCTCAGTCTCTCCAACTGAGAGCACCGTGTCCAGGTCCAAAACATCCACCTCGTCCAGAACAGTGGCTCCTCCGTCCCCCTGCTCGGCGGCGTCAGGAGACGCGGAGCTCGGCTGGAAATAGGCGAACGGCTCCTCGGCCGACCCCCGGCTCTCGGACGCACACAGCAGGGACTGCGCGGGACTGGAAAGGTCGTATTTAACGGAGAAATGGTCCCCCAGACGCGCCGTGGCGCCGTGCAGACAAGACAGAGGGCTCTGGAGGTGACGAGGGCCGGCGGAGCAATTGTTCCCAGCGCTCGCTCGGCTCCGCAATTGTTCATTCTGCCTCTCCAGTTTTCGCACCAATTCTTGAAGCTTTAACACCTCCAGCTCCGCGTTGGTGATTTTACTGCCGCAGCTGACGTCCGCCATCATCGCGGGGTTCAACACCTCTGCTTCCATTTGGTAAAAAAGCACATCTGAGAGGAGCAGGAGCTGTGGAGCACGGCCTGCCTGCCTGCAGAGGGTCCTTTTCAGACAGACACAGTGTCCAGATTCCCCCTGTTAAAGCCACAACACACACACACCACTCACAGTGATGCTACTGCTGGGATGACTGCACAGYCGCCTTCTGATTGGTCAGCAGCTCTGAGTTTAATTCCCATCACACCACTTCCCAGGAAGTATTTCTTCCAGCATCACAGCCTACACATTTAACTCCAAAAAGGAAACGTCTTACAGTAGGCCTACAGACCAAAAGTTTGGACACACCTTCTTATTCAGAGTTTTCTTTATTTTCATGACTATGAAAATTGTAGATTTACACTGAAGGCATCAAAACTATGAATTAACACATGTGGAATTATATACTTAACAAAAAAAGTGTGAAACAACTGAAAATATGTCTTATATTCTAGGTTCTTCAAAGTAGTCACCTTTTGCTTTGATTACTGCTTTGCACACTCTTGGAATTCTCTTGGTGAGCTTCAAGAGGTAGTCACCTGAAATGGTTTTCATTTCACAKGTGTGCCCTGTCAGGTTTAATAAGTGGGATTTCTTGCCTTATAAATGGGGTTGGGACCATCAGTTGTGTTGTGCAGAAGGTGGATACAGTACACAGCTGATAGTCCTACTGAATAGACCTAGAATTTATATTATGGCAAGAAAAAGCAGCTTAGTAAAGAAAAATGAGTGGCCATCATTACTTTGAGAAATGAAGGTCAGTCAGTCTGAAAACTTGGGAAAACTTTGAAAGTGTCCCCAAGTTCAGTCGCAAAAACCATCAAGTGCTACAAAGAAACTGGCTCACATGAGGACCACCCCGTTAAGAGGAGACTGTGGGAATCAGGCCTTCATGGTAAAATAACTGCTAGGAAATCACTGCTCAGGACAGGAAACAAGCAGAAGAGACTTGTTTGGGTTAAAGAACACAAGGAATGGACATTAGACCAGTGGAACTCTGCTTTGGTCTGATGAGTCCAAATTTGAGATCTTTGGTTSCAACCACCGTGTCTTTGTGTGATGCAGAAAAGGTGAATGGATGGACTCTGCATGCTGGTTCCCACCGTGAAGCATGRAAGAGGAGGTGTGATGGTGTGGGGGTGCTTTGCTGGTGACTCTGTTGGGGATTTATTCAAAACTGAAGGCAAACTGAACCAGCATGTCCACCATAGCATCTTGCAGCGGCAAGCTATTCCATCCGGTTTGCGTTTATTTGGACCATCATTTATTTTTCAACAGAACAATAACACCAAACACACCTCCAGGCTGTGTAAGGGCTATTTGACCAAGAAGAAGAGTGATAGGGTGCTGTGCCAGATGACCTGGCCCACACTGGACCTGAACCCAATTGAGATGGTTTGGGGTGAGCTGGACCACAGACTGAAGGCAAAAGGGCCAACAAGGGCTAAGTGTCTCTGGGAACTCCTTATTATTTCCGTATTTGTTGCATTAGGTGAATGGAAAACACTTGTAACTAAATGTCCTGCCTGTAACAAGCCTTCTTTTGTCAATAAAAGTTTTTCTTTGTCTTCCTACCAGTTTGGATTTACCCAGATTAGAATTACCACAGTGCAGAAATGGCTGTTATTGGCTTCATATAGACTTTGGAGAACTGCTGAGACATGCTCTCATTTTAGGAATTTAAATCCTTGGCACTTTATAATATTTATTGCCGACCAAAAGAATAGTTGAAAGGTACATAAAACTAGAGCATGTTATCTGACAAAATTTATAACTCTGGTTGTAGGTAAACTAAATGTAAATGAAATTCAAAAATTCCCATGATGTTGACAAAACATTTATTGCTTAATATTTAAAGGTGCATTTCAAAACTACACATGATTTGGTATATCTTGGTTGCAAATGCATTAAGCATATTGTTGGCATATTCTATCACAAATTTAAAATGCATAATAGACTGTGGTAAAGAGCCACAAACCTGTGAACAAATGATGCAAACATAAAAACAGACAAATCACCCCAGCATGTAATAAGCACTTGTGATTTTTGTGATGAAACTAAAAAACTCCCATTCAAATAAACTCCATTTTGTTACAATATTAATATAATCTTATATCATATTCATCAAAAAATTCTCCAAAATCCATCACATTTTGAGATTCTGTTTCATCCTGTTTTATAAATTTTTTGTATTTCTTTTTTTGAGGGGGAGGGGTCTACAGTGATTTAGAAGTAATCCAAAAAAAGGGGGGACATTTTCAATCACTTGTAAATTTTAGATGAAGATATTTGTCTTTGCTTCTATTGCACAAAGGAAAAAACCCCCGGCCCTAAGTGGTGTAATGAGTTTTTTTTAATGTTTCCCACAAGAATCCCCAGAAAAGAAAACTATAAAGAGGTAGGTACAGAGACAGCAACATCACAACATGTTTAAAGATCATGTAACTGTGATTTGTCAAAGCCATTACTAAAAGATGTCTCCGTTTGGTAAAATGCCAGCATAAGGACCCACGTCACCCACATTGTGATGCAACAAGTTGAATAATCTTCAAGGAAGGGCTCAGCGACGCCATTTCTCTGGGGGGAAAGAGAATGACATAACATCGATGTCATTAGGATTTCTGTAAAAATAGCAAACACTATTAAGAGTCGTTTGAGCGTAATCTCCACGGATGGATCAGAACTTTTACCTCTGGTGTCCTCGAAGCAGTTCTCGCAGTGCACCATGCGTTTATAGATCCACATGCTGTCCCCGGCTTTCATGTTACTCAGAGAGCCGTGGCAGACTTGACACTGCCAAAACACAGATATATATATGCTGAACGCACAGCTGATGGCTGCTACTGGCTGAAGTACTTTTATGTAAGCATTTCTAAGCTGCTTTGATCCATTTCAGACACATTATAATAAGGTTTTGCAAACATTATATTCAAGTAAATTATGAGTTGGATTTGACTAAATCTACTACTAAAATAAATAGCACAAAAAGTAAAGAAATGTGTGTTTGGTGGATTGTTTCTTTGTTGTAATAATGCTTCTTGGCAATAGGTTTTATACCATTAAATCCTGGTCATTCTCTTATAAATGGTGCAACATTTGTAAGGAATGTGCATTTGTGGGATGAGCAGTAGAGCTGTGAAGGTTGCACACATAAGAAATTGCCGTATATTCTCTGTCATTGCCAAACAACTTATTTTGCTGTTTTTGTTGACACTTGTTTTGAGCCTCTGGCACCCCCAGTCTCCCTCTGTAAGATTTATCGCCAAGAACTTTTGTTACAATAAAGAAATAATCTACCAAAAACAAATGTTCTTACGTTTTGTGTTAGGTTTAGTTAGTTGTTGCAACCTGATTAAAGGAAAGTCATGCCATCCATCCATCCATCCATCCATCCATTTTCTTCCGCCTATCCGGGGTC
>NW_013952712.1:255246-257328 GCF_001266775.1 Austrofundulus limnaeus | reverse complement strand
GGACTGATATCATACTGTATTTTAGTTTTTTTTTTTTCAAATTTAAGTCTTTTTTTACAATAAATTTTTTAATCAAAAGATGTACAAAAATCGTTATTTTTTTCTAATATGACCGGCTTCCTCCCCCACCACCGGAGCCAACTCACCACCAGGTAGTGGTCAGTTGACAGCTCCGCCCCTCTCTTCACCCGAGTGTCCAAGACATACGGTCGCAGATCCGATGAAACGATGACAAAATCGATCATCGAACTGCGGCCTAGGGTGTCCTGGAAAGTCATGCCTTCTAACCCAAAATGCTTACTTTAAAGCAGGTAGCGTGGCAGTTGATTTTCATGTCGTCCAGGATCATCTTGGCGTCTCCAGTGAAGGGCTTACGGCAGACAGTGCACAGGTCCTTCTCAAGCACAGTTCTGGATCGAACAAGAATTTATGTTGTGTTTAATGGACAAATATTAACATTGTAAAGAGATATTTTATAAAACTTCTCAACTTTTGTGCCACACGATTGGTTGTATGGCAGCAGTAGCTTGAAGAACTGAGACATACAACTAAAAGATAATCATAGTTGCCAGAGGAGGAAACTACGGAGTCTGTCTGGTGATTTTGAATGAAAAAAATATGAATGCACGGTCACAAGAAAAATAACTCATGGCCATGTGTTAGTTAATGCGTGGACACTAGGTAATTTTGAGTCGTGAGTTTGTGAAAGATACAGACATTGTTGGAGTAAGATTATAAAGGAATATGCTGTTTGTTTTTGCCTGTTCCATACATGTCAAGACGTATGGATTGTCTGTAATTTACACAGATTTTCTCTTATTTTGCAGGTATACAGATGTAGAGAGCGATCTCATTTTTTAAATTTTTATGGACTTTGTCAAAAACTCAGTTTCAAATCTGTTTGTCAGAGCCTGTAGGATGTTAAAAAAAATCAAATAACCAGCTTCCAACCTGCTCTGCCTCTAGAAATAAGTTCTCCCATCCCCATYGCATCCTGCTTTTGCTGGTGCTGTCACCTCCGCAGCCGACAGTCCGCCTGCATCCCCCCAATCCCCAGTGAGTGTGATTAATACAGATTTTTTGGCAAATACGTATTATGGATATTTGAGGCTTATCATTACAGGTAAACGTCCGAAGTGGTTTACATGTATGCTGTTCAAAGTTACCACACTCTTATCATTATTATTATTATTATTTATTTATTTTTATCATAATTAATTGAGTGAATGTTTAATCTAATTGGTAAACCTCCATGTTCAGTCTAAATGGTCAATTTTACATTGCAGTCGTAGTATTTACTTAATAGTATTTACAAAATGACATTGAATGCCCTAGGGCCTAGGTAAATAGTTTTTACCATGTTCCTGAATGTGAAATAATTCTGAGCAAGTGACAAAAGTAATTCATTCCTATATTAAAACAAAACAGAATAAATTCAAACTCTTTGCAAACAGTCAACAGTCTCTGTATGGAAATGACTACAATAATTATCTCATGGCCGCACATTGGGCCTCATGCAAGAACATGTTCGTATTCTTATCCTAAATTTCTCTTACTTTTGTTCGTATGAAGGGTTCGTACGAACATGTCACGTCAGATTCAACAAACTCTTCTATCTTCAGGAAAAGTGTGTAAATGAGCTGCGTAAATTCCACCTGTTCGTAGCTGCTCGTGCACGCGAGAGGAGATTAGCATAATTACCACCCCAGATACACCATATAAGGCTGTGTTTCCTGCCTCAGATATCAGGAAGTGTCCATTCATGAAAATGACAGCAAAATTAAAAAGAAGAACTTTACGAGTTCAGAGATTGAAGTCCGTCTGTCAGAGATCCAGAAAAGTAAATCTGTCATTTTTTGCAGTGTCAGCTGTGGAATAAAAAGAGCTGCTAAAAGTATAAACAACTGTGTTAAATCATTTTCATTTATTCAGAAGCCACACCGTTGCGCACCGTACACCACCCCCTCCCCCGTGCGCCGCGCGGTCGCAGGTGGTCTCAGTTGCGGGTTTGAAATAAGCATTTTAAAATGTTTTCAAAATATGTCTGGCCCTTTGGAGAAAATCCAGGACTTGCTAGAGGGA
>NW_013952712.1:244301-254452 GCF_001266775.1 Austrofundulus limnaeus | reverse complement strand
TGTGTGTGTGTGTGTGTGTGTGTGTGTGTGTGTGTGTGTTCACTCTCTTATTTAATGCCAACATGCCAAACTAAGTTGATGAGTGTGGGAAAAGACGAGAAATGATTTCCATCAGCATGTTGTCGCTGTGAGCATGTTGGCATGTTGACGTTAGTGTTCATCTGGCATGGGTGGTCATTTAGAGTCAGTACAACTTGTTCTTTTCTTACCTTTCAGGAGTTGTATACACACTGGGAGATTTAGAGTAGCTCAAACTTGTCTGAGTATCATCTGACCAGCTGTGAGAGTGACAGTTTTGTTTTACTTTTTATGCAAAACTGATGAGAATCCGTTTGAAACCAGAAAATGCTTATGRCCATTTCATACCTGCTGTTCTTGTATGATGGTGAGGTGAAGACAGATGGACTGGTGACACTGGTGTACTCGTAACTACAAGAAGACAACCACAGAGTGAAAGTCATATTTGGTCTTATTCATTGTGTGTTATTACATATCAGGCCTTGCTTTGCTTGGCTTCTTACCTGGTGTCTGGTCGTGAGTACGAGTAGGTCTTATTGTAGCTGTTGCTGAGTGAACAAACATAGAAATAATTTGAGAGAACAGAAAAACCACACAACTACAGTTCCTGRCTATAAATATTAGCTGAAGCTGTTACCTGTAGGAGCTGGTGCGGGTGGATGGAGTATCATCAGTGTATGAGCTGTAACTGAGCATTAAAGAGGAAAATTATTACACTATGGTGATTGAGTTTACTTCAGTTTATTTTGTTTTATAAATATGGTTCTGAAACTTTCATTTGGGGGTACTGATTGCATAAATCACAAAGCTCTAAATCAATGAAAGAGACTAGCTAATTATTTTCTCAGATCAGTTCTTAAGATATTTATATTCTCTCAAAAGCTCAAAACAAAAGGTCAATTTTCTTGGGAAAAAATGACCAAAACCTCTAATTAAGTTGTAAAAACACAGATAGTCAAAAAAAATCCATTCACCTAAATTGTTTGGTAAAATGATTAAAAACTCAAAAACAACAAACAATATATTACAATATTCCTGCAGGGTGTTCTCAAGCTGCATGGAAGGTACTACAGGTAGCTGCTGCTGCTATTTGTTTTTGCAAATAACCACACACTAAAAAATAACGTGTAAGATTTACTAGATAAAATCTTCCTAACAATTTTCATTAGAATAAAATATTGTTGCAATATTTTATTTACTTTACTTAATTTATTTACATAAAAATTACATAATTTGAAATTAATTGAATAATAATTACTCAGTAAATTCATTACATTTACTTAATACTGACAAGTATAAGTAAAGTTTAAGTAAGGTATAAAGTAAAAATTATAAGTAAAATTTACTTGAAAAGTGCTAGTGCAAGTTGTTACGAGGCTTTTATCTAATAATGTAAAAGTTTTTTCACAGAACCACACTTCAAAACATTTTCTTTGACACTGAGGATTTTAAACATGCGTGTTTATGATTGACAAGAAAGATGTAGTTAAAATCTATTGTTGATTATTAGCAATTGATTGGCAATTATAAGTTTTTAAGTGACTGATCCTTTATTTCAGAATCAAATAAACCAGAACTTTGATTTTGTTATCTCATCAAATGAGAATAAATCAGAAAATTATGCGATTTGTTCAATCAGTTTTCAAAGTTTACGTGATTACCTCAGATTTGTTTGAAACACGATCAATTCTGAAATCACCATTAGGAGGCATTTTTCTATTTACATACTTGGAAAAAATATCCACTAGGTCCTTCACGGAGCTATTAGGAGCTGAACGGGGCCTGTGTATGTTAGTTACACCAACACGCTCATTAGAGGCCAAACCTAACTTGAGAGCAATAAACTGAAACCAGAGGAAGACTTGTTCACATCTTATTCTGAACCACTTTAAAGGTTTTTTATTGATTTTACCTGCTGGTGCGTAATGAGGTTGGTGTTGACAGAGTCGGGCTGTCACTTCTGAATAACACAAAATAAAATATTAAAATTTGAGCCTAAAAATATAGAAAAGAACGATGAAGACTTTTTAAATCTCTCACCTTTTGCTGGTTTCCACTATGGTGATGTCTTTCTTTGTGCTGCTTGTGTTACAGAGACAATATATTACTAAAAAAGAACTAATTTCCTTTTTTTTTAAATGAGTTATTATTTGTTTAGAGAGCTCACCTTATGGGCGAAGATGTGATGGCTTTAGGCAGCAGGGAGTCGTACAGCTGATCCTCAGCCCTGTATAACATAAATTATATTTCAAACGTGCGATCGTTAAAGCTGCAATTCAACTATTTTGATGAAAAGAAATGAAACGAAAATTGAGTTTTCTCTTACACAAAGGAAGTCTTTGATGTTTTTGTGTCTCTAAAGTATAATAAAAAAGAAAATCACTTATTAAAATGATTATATTTTTCTTTTTTTCTGAGCCGTACGCAGAGTCTGGATGAACGTACATGTTAGAGGAGCTTTTCACTGTCCAAGTCTCAGTACTGGTCATCGATGTTTTGCTGTGGAAAGTGATTAATCAATGCATTATACATGGAATGAACATTAATAAATTCTTATGCTGATTTTTAGAATGCTTTATTAAATTGTCAAATATTACCCTGTTATGTAGTATTTTTTAAGTTTAAACTGTCTGATAAATGTTTATTAAGTATTTGTTAAAGCTATAATAAACAAAATAAAGGATCATTACATGTTTGAGGAAGACTCTTTGAAGGAGCTGCGAGTGTAATCGTCATCACTGTCAGAAAAAAGAAGAGTTTGTAGATTTTCTTTTATTGCTGGTATAGCCACTCATAGCTTTACAAATGGCTACAAAACAATTTAACAATTGCAGTCTTTTATCTGAATACTGTATAAAAATACCTGTCACTTCATTAAAATAAATGCAGTGTGATCTAACGGGATGAAACTTACTCATCATTAAAGCTGCTTTTTATCGTCACAGTCTCAGTAGAGGTGAGTGTTGATTTGCTGCAAAAAGAAGAAGACATAAAACATGTTTAGACTTTTTWAAAAAGGGTTATTATGTGTGAGAAAAGATGGTAAAGATGTCATTTTTATAGGTGGTCTTTACCTGTTTGGAGCATCATTTTTGATAGACGTGGGAATGAGTGAGTCATAGAGTTTGTTCTCAGCACTACAAGGGAAAAACATTTTCTCAGTCAGTTCGATGACCAAAAATTACTAAATCAACATCAACCCAAAAACAGGATGTAGCAAAAGCTGAAAAGTGTTTGTTCTCAGCTACACGTGATCCTTGCACACTTTTGTACTGACATAATTTGAGGCTTTAATAAATGTAAGGCTCAAAAGGCGTCACAGGTAATTTCTCAGCAGGTTGATTACGGTGGAAAACACAGTTTTTTGACCTTTGTCGTTGTCTTTTTGTTTTGATTAGCTATGTTTTTTGATTATTGCGTTGCGGCAATCATGTAAACCTTTTGACTCCTCTGTTAACGTTGTAAGTCTGCAACGTTAAGTTTCACATGTTGTTGGAGAGCGCAACATCAAATACTGTAAATGCTCTCTGTGATCAATTAATTCTTCATTCATTGGATCCAGGACAACAACGCATCAACTAAGTGCCAGTCAGCAGCCCCTCAGTGGCTTAGGTTCATTTTATTTATTTATTTTTTAAGAACAAGTCACAACGCACGACCTCATCAAATACCTGCATTTTATTTATTTATTCCTAATTATTTTCAAACGTTCATGGATAGGTGGATGAGCAGATTTTCATAATTTTATGAGATGTCACACTAAAGGTTTGTGTTGTGAACAACTCTCAGCTACTACCACATAAGTTCATTATTTGTAAAACTGACTGCGTTGTAGCTGGTATTTTGTTAATATCAGCTAGCTGATATTGATTGACTCTAAAAGTGAATCAGTAGATGTGCAGCCCATAATTACTTTAAGAAAGATTCATTAAAATCTGCTTAGTGGTTCATATACTTTGCTAACAGACAGACATACACAAACACATTTACAGACAAATGCAAAACCATTAYCACCCGCTACCAAAATAAAATTAAATAAAATTTGTAAATTGTTGTCCTGGCTGTATGCAGCAAAGAAAGCCGCTGAGACAGCAGGCTTACTGAGCGCTCACACATCCTGTCACACACCTACAGACCATCTGGGCATTGAATTGACTTATTCTACCAAAATATATATATAAATAAATAAAATGAGACAAAAAAATGTTATATAAGTGCTAAGACAAGCAACTATATTTTTATGATGCAGAAACACTTTGGTACATTATCACTGACATGTAATAGTGTTCAGAGGCTCAGAACAACAGCAGATATAGTGGAACTTACTCAGCATCAGAGCTACTTTTCACCTTCACAGTCTCGATTGTGGTGACAGTCGTTTTTCTGCAAAGAGGAAAGCACGGCATGTGTATGATGAGTTTATGCTCATTTTTACAATACCCATATTGTTTTTAAAAGTAAGTTAAATGTTACCTGTTTGTAGTTGAGAAATCATCCTTGGAAGGTGACTGGATGAGAGTGTCAAACAGTTTATCCTCCGCGCTGCACAGAAACACARGTTAAACAACCAGATCCGCTGCAGTTTACAGGTACAGGCTGAACGACTGAGAGATAAAGCTAGAGAGGCCAGACTGAGATGGCTGGGACACGTCCAGAGGAGGGACAGTTACGACTGCAGCCCTCTCCAATTCCATCATAAAATCTGCTGACGAYACCACAGTGATTGATCTCATCAACAACAATGATGAGAGCCTACAGAGAGGAGCTAAAGCACCTGGTTGCCTGGTGCACTGACAGCAAAACCAGTAAAACCAATGAGCTCATTGTGGACTTGAGGGTGTAAGGAAGCAGGCACATTCATATACAGGTGCTGGTCATAAAATTAGAATATCATGAAAAAGTAGATTTATTTCAGTAATTCCATTTAAAAAGTGAAACTTGTATATTATATTCATACATTACATACAAACTCATATATTTCAAATGTTTATTTCATTTAATTTTGATGATTACAAATGACAACAAATGAAAATCTCAAATTCAGCATATCAGAAAATTAGAATATTACTGAAGACCAATAAAAACAAAGGATTTATAGAAATGTTGGCCAACTGAAAAGTATGAACATGAAAAGTATGAGCATGTACAGCACTCAGTATTTAGTTGGGGCTCCTTTGGCCTGTATTACTGCAGCAATGCGGCGTGGCATGGAGTCGATCAGTCTGTGGCACTGCTCAGGTGTTATGATAGCCCAGGTTGCTCTAATAGTGGCTTTTAGCTCTTCTGAATTGTTGGGTCTGGTGTATTGCATCTTCTTCTTCACAATACCCCATAGATTTTCTATGGGGTTAAGGTCAGGAGAGTTTGCTGGCCAATTAAGAACAGGGATACCATGGTCCTTCAACCAGGTACTGGTAGCTTTGGCACTGTGTGCAGGTGCCAAGTCCTGTTGGAAAATGAAATCTGCATCTCCAAAAAGTTGGTCAGCAGCAGGAAGCATGAAGTGCTCTAAAACTTCCTGGTATGTGGCTGCGTTGACCCTGGACCTCAGAAAACACAATGGACCAACACCAGCAGATGACATGGCACCCCAAACCATCACTGACTGTGGAAACTTTACACTGGACTTCAAGCAACGTGGATGAAGTGCCTCTCTTCTTTTCCTCCAGACTCTGGGACCTTGATTTCCAAAGGAAATGCAAAATTTACTTTCATCAGAGAACATGACTTTGGACCATTCACCAGCAGTCCAATCCTGTTTCTCTGTAGCCCAGGCAAGACGCTTCTGACGCTGTCTGTGGTTCAAGAGTGGCTTGACACAAGGAATGCGACAGCAGAAACCCATGTCTTTCATACGTCTGTGTGTGGTGGTTCTTGAAGCACTCACTCCAGCTGCAGTCCACTCTTTGTGAATCTCCCCCACATTTTTGAATGGGTTTTGTTTCACAATCCTCTCCAGGGTGCAGTTATCTCTCTTGCTTGTACATTTTTTTCGACCACATCTTTTCCTTCCCTTCACCTCTCTATTAATGTGCTTGGACACAGAGCTCTGTGAACAGCCAGCCTCTTTAGCGATGACCTTTTGTGTCTTGCCCTCCTTGTGCAAGGTGTCGATGGTCATCTTTTGGACAACTGTCAAGTCAGCAGTCTTCCCCATGATTGTGTAGCCCATAGAACTAGACTGAAAGACCATTTAAAGGCCTTTGCAGGTGGTTTGAGTTAATTAGCTGATTAGAGTGTGGTACCAGGTGCCATCCATTTTGAACCTTTTCACAAGATTCTAATTTTCTGATATGCTGAATTTGAGATTTTCATTTGTTGTCATTTGTAATCATCAAAATTAAACGAAATAAACATTTGAAATATATGAGTTTGAATGTAATGTATGAATATAATATACAAGTTTCACTTTTTAAATGGAATTACTGAAATAAATCTACTTTTTCATGATATTCTAATTTTATGACCAGCACCTGTACAGTACTGTATTACCTATCCTTACCTGTATATCATGGTCATAGCTCAGCATGCAATAACATATTCTGCACATGTGTTTTGATGCCAAAATGCATTTTGCTGCCTTGTACTTGTACATGTGTAATGACAATAAAGTTTAATCTAATCCAATCTAAAATTCTATATCGATGAAAGGATTTTAGATGTACTGCCGCCAGGAAAAAGACAAAAAGTAAGACCAAAGAGGAGATAAATGGATGACTCGCTGTGGCGAYGACCCCTGAAGAGGGAACAGCCGAAAGAAGAATAAAGAAGGAAGACATATTACTCATTGGTGGAGGTGACAGTTTTCTCAGTCACTTTCGTTGTTCTGGTAGGTGAGTATGCTGTGTACTGGGCACTGGGTGTAAAAAGAGCAAAGACAGTGAGGAAAGTAGCTTTAACTTATAGGTGCAGATATTTTAGAGCTATTTAATGATTGCTCTCTCAGATTTGTAATAAATCCCGCTATACTGTAAAGACAAAAAAGTTATTTTTTTGGACAAACTTCAAGTCCTTTTATAAGAAAAAAATGTATACATAGGTTGATTTACAATATAGAAATAATGTTTTACACTAAAATCTGTCTTCCTGGTTTAAGACCCTGAAGAGATAATTGAGGGGGTACAGCACATAAGCAGATATTAAACAGCTTTTAATTGAGCTGAAGTTAATGGGACCCATGTACGAGGATTTACTTTAACCAATAATTATGAATTAGCTTAAAGCATGAAAAAAATGACAATTATTATTAATCTGTATAGTTTGAGTACAATTATAGAATCTTACTCTTTGCTTGAAGATTTGACACGCTCAGTGAATGCAGTGGGAGATTTAATCTCAGGCGATCTTTGAAGAATAAAAATAAAAACATAAATTTAAACAAGGTATTCCAGTGATGTAAACTCAGACTGGATAAAGTGCGTAAACTGATCTGTACTTGATAATCTGGCTGCTGCTGCTGCTGGTGGTAGTCTCAGATGTAACTCCATTCTTGGTCACAGTAGTGGTTGTAATGCTAAACAAACAAACAAACAAACAAACAAACAAACAAACAAACAAACAAACAAACAAACAAACAAACAAACAAACAGAAAAAATGATTCAAAAGAATTGCTCTTTATGTTTTTAGTTTGCTGCACATTTTTGGTTGCACACCTTGTCTTTGGCTGCTCTTTGACTGTAGTCGTGACCCTGTGGAAGCATTAAAACAACATATCTGTCCATCAAATCGTTTGTTTTCCAGTTAATTATTTCACATTTTGTTATAATGGAGCTGCACATACGAGCTGGGAGTGTCCGTCTTCACAGTTGAGTATCTATAAGAACAAACAAGCAGATTGTTCTGATCACTTTCTCAACAAAACAAAACAAAACAAGATTTTTATACAATAAAACTATTGGTGTTTAAAAAACATACTTTTTCTGGTAGGTGGGTGAAGGCTTGGTTGAAGAAACAGAACTGCCAGAACAAGAGAAATACAGCTAAAACATGACATCTTTAGTTGCATTGACTCCAAATGTCAGTCGCTTATAGTTTTAAATAAGATGACATCTTTTTGAAAGTTTCATTAAAATCCTTCCTCTGGTTCCTGAGATATTTTACTGACAGGCAGACTGGGTCGACCCCCAACAATTAATGCTAAAGCTTAAAGCAAATATCTTCCACAATGAGGCACGCTTGGAGTAGGTGTCGTGAATGACTCTTAGCTACAACCGCACCCAATTATAGCACAACATCTGTACAACTGACAGAATTATAGTCGTTTAAATGTTTTGTGGGGTGAGCTGGCTTTGGTGGCCACCTTGAAGGGAATTAACTCTGAAAGTGAATCACTTGTAGATGTACATGCAGAGATTCCTTTCTTTAAGTTTTATTTAAAGTAACTAAGTGTTTTAAGTTATTGTGCTAACAGACATACACAGAAACAAAGTTCTTCAGCAKAATAATACATTAAATGTTCAAACCTCTTTGGATCATCTAGACCTCCTCCAAACCTGCAATGACAGAAAGTCAGAAGGTATGGATTTAGTTAATTTACATATATTTTATTTAATATGAATCTGAGAAATATACCAATAAATAAGAGCTTTACTTTTTGGAAAGAGACAGAACGGATGAGGCTTTGGTTGAAGTGGTGCTGGTTTTCCCTGGCTCATTTTCCAAAGAGCTGCGTGAGGAAAACAAAAGAAGCATGCCATGCTCAAAAAGGTTTATTTCTTAAATACCTTTCAATGTCTTTCTGGTTTGTTTTTCATTCTTTTTACYTCACAGAAGTCTCATCAGCTCTAGTTCGACCCAAAACGCTCCGGCCAAAGTTGGGGTCTTCACTGGGAGAGAAGACAAAAGGACAATGATCACMTCTGTTCATTCAGGCGGCGATGAGTCAATGTGACGCGTGAAAAGGAATGTAACAAGGTGTGCTGAGTACAAGCTGCACCTGTCTGTTCGGTCATTGTGTGTGTGTTTGAGAGGGCATTCCCTACTATGTGGAGACAATTTTTGGCATACACATCTACTTGTGGGGACCAACTGGTACTTATGGGAATCTAAGCCTTATCCCAATGGAGGGATAAGTCATTGTTGGCTTGGGGGTTAGGTTTAGAGTACAGGGGCAGGGTTAGGCTGTAGGAATCAATAGAAGTCAATGCAATGTCCCCATAAAGATACTGTAGCTGTACTAGACTGTGCATGCATGTGTGTGTGTCTGAGTCTGTTGGAGTGTCACTCACTCGACTGCTTCATCCTCATCGTCTGGTTTCTTGATCCAGCTGTTGTCTTGCAGAAGACCTGCCTTGCCTGCAACACCAGAGCAGACAAACAAGGGGAAACTAATTACACATTCACTAAATAAACACGTTTTGTGCACGAGTTAAAGCTCAAACTGTTTAGACCAAGTCTGTCAAACTCCTTTTCACCGAGGGCCACAGTGGCCCTCAAAGGTTAATTATCTTCAACCTTTCCGTGTTTCATTTCAACTAAGCACAAAACGCCRCATTCTTTGTCTCATTGCTACGGCTGAGCAGATACCAGAGCTCTATGTGGTACATCCTACATAGAAACAGCATTTTAAATTTTTGTTGGTAAAATAACAGACGTTCATTAATAGGAGATTTATTTTTTCAAATACAGAAGATGTAGTTTAACGTTAATGCTAGCTTTAAAGCAGCATACATTTATTTTAAAGACATTAATACATATTTGATGCYCTTATGGGCCACAGGAGGGTCTTGAGTTTGACACATGTGGTTTAGACCCTTTTRATTTGATGGTTTTGTCATTTATGTATACATTAATTGTATGTCTTTGCCTCCGTGAGTTTTTTTTATTCACTGGAATCTTGACGAATGTTTGACTTGATTTTTACATTTTATTTTGCCTTGATYTGTTTGATAAAACAATTTAAATAAATTCGCTAAATACAGATAGTCAGAAGACTAAGTTTGTCGGTTTCTCCAACAAAGAAAGCTCAATTAAAAAAATTTTTTTAGTTATTTTTGTGCTTACCTGAWGAGTACCGGCTCATTTTGGATTTTCACCTGACAAAACAAGAACACACGTTAGACACTAGATGTCACTGCAGACTGATAGTTGAAGCTGCACTCACTGAACTTGTTTAAATCTTTTTTCTTGTAAC
>NW_013952712.1:238607-243251 GCF_001266775.1 Austrofundulus limnaeus | reverse complement strand
TGACAATAAATATATTTCATACGTTAAGATAATAATAGGTCCAATTTTCTTCAAGAATAATGAGTTAGTAAATTATAAAGAAAGTTAAAGCTCCCTTAAATAATTAAAACTTATGTCCAGATTTTTCTGCTTCCATTTCAAATCAATAACAAAGCTATCCAGCTATCTAACTGCTTTTCTATACTTTGTAGCTTTTTAGTACAACAAGTACAAAAAGTAACTGAAGCCTTGAGAAAGTGAAAACCTACCTCCACAGACGTGTCTTTAAATAAAGGTAAGAATCTCTCTTGAGTTCAGGTCAGAACACCTGTCTGTCACGCTGCTCTGCACAGTCACACCCAGACATGTCACTCCTGCTGCTTTTAACCTGCAGGGAGGCCACCCAAAGGGAGTGGCTTAACCGAGGCATTAAAGAAAACTCTTCTTTTTTTTACATTTCCGTCTCCATCGTCATCATTTCACTCTCAACCAGGAGTTTCTTTACTGAAAATAAACGTGAGTTAGGTGGAGAGCTGAAGGACCTGCTGTTCAGTTTGGCTGCTGAGGAAGCAGACCGTCTAACCCAAACTTAAAGTTTTAACACAAACTGCTCTGAACTATTGCCTCTTAAAAATGTATTAAAGTTTAATGAATATAAAGCAAGTTCAAGAGTTTAGTATCAGCTGCAGCATTAGAGTCCTGTTGATATTTTACCTCATTATGACTGACAGCAGACTTTGCACTTCATTTGCTGATAAAAGTACTAGAAGTTCAGGCAAGTAATAAAACTTCTATAAACATCATAACGTCTAACTTTTAAAGAAACAGKTGGGCTCTCACTAAAGCCTTAAAACTGTGACATTGAATAAAATGTTCAATAATTGTATGCTTTTATTGTGACAATCTTGCCAAGCATTTGGTAGAGTAGTCCTTATATTTAGTCTTTATATCTTATTGAAGCATACTTAAACAAAAATACATAATAAAAAAAAATCCACAGAAATAAATAAAAAAATTCACACTATAGTCATTATCACTCCAAACAAGTAAAAAAGAAAAGAAAAGAGGAAACAAAAAAACTCAGTTTCTTTTGAGCTGGACATTATCAGAAACGTTTTCAACACTCAGACATTAAGTTAAATGTTTTTGGATGGTGCGTGATGAGAAGTCTGCTGTTGGGAGTGTTGTGTTCATGGCCATCAGAGGAATGAATGTTGCAAAGCGCCCTTCATACCTGAGGTGGGTGGGTCAGCCTGGGACTGATAGGCGAGCCCCTCCCATCCACTGACAGTGCAGAAGGAATGCAGATGGCCCTGCAGTGACATAACAACCAGGATGAGCATTTTTAAAATTGAAAACTTTTTATTAAAAGATCAGGGAAGGATCGGTTCACAAAATCCATGGTTCACGGTTCAGTTTTTTTCTTTTTAATTTTGTAAAAAAAAAATATTTTATCTTCAAACTATCAATAGCATGTATATTTAAAATTATTGTGATGAGGACTTGTATAACTTGTATTCTCTCTTTGACGATATATATTTTTATGGATCAAAATGAAATGGTTCTTAAAAATAAACGATGTGRCRTTTTTCTTTTTCTTTTTTTTATTGCACTCATGTTTCACACAGATGAGACTCTTTAATTAGTCCTAAAAAAATGTCCGCAAAAATCAGACTGTCTTTACACTGAGACATGAGCTTTTAGAAAAGAAGAGAGCATTGCAGAACTAAAATGAGCATGGAGCTGAACTCAGCTGGGTTASAGTGGAGCACAAGGCATTAAATATGTGACAGACCCATGTTTGTAAAACATGACAAATTTACTCAGTTTAGTGATTCTTTTTAGAGTATTTTTTTCAAGTTGTGCACCTTCACTGATCTTCTATCAGTAATAAATCTAATAGTTGTTTYTTCTCACAACCTGCTGGTCTCACAGACCAGATGTCATCACTTCATCATATATCATCAAGCTACAAAGTCGGCCTATTTTTTCACAATTTGATAGTTTTGACTGTTCTACTATATTCAGGCACAAAGGTTCATCAGAGGTGGGTTGTGAAAAAGCCYACTGAGCAGTGACATGCAGTGAGGTTCATAGATGCTGAGGCACTCAGTTCATCAGAATCAGATTTACAAAAATATGTGAACCCTACAGAACAACTTAGTCATTAAAGGACTGGCTGAAGTTAATGAGTCATGTTTCATATCTTATATCACTTCTTTGCGCAAAATGCAACTCATTTGATGCACATTTCATTATCATTATGTCCTACCTTTACTTATAAATGAAGTCCWTGCAGCGCTCACAATATCCCATCTGAATTTAGATTCTGTCACAAGATAAAAAAAGGCATGGGAAAACCGTTTTTCTCAGGACATCCACACGGCCACTATTTCTGTTAAAGAAGACCTTTTGTGTCAGCTGTGTGGGTCTGATTTACCTGCTGCTTCTATTTAAAGTACAGTTYAGATAAAAGTTAGAACTTTTAAATATAAAATCCTCCATTCTAAAAGTCAGATTTGACAAGAGAGAAAATAAATAATGGATCTCTGCTAAACTTTACTTTTTTACTTTATATATTTGAAGTTTACAAAACAGGTACCAAACACGCTGCGTTTGGCTTGCTAACTGTAAATTTTTGTTAATTCTTCTGCAGCTCAGAGTAATCTCTCCTGCAGCTCATCCATTCTCTGAGCTCACTAGCGCCAGAGGGATCCAATACCGATTTCTTTTTGCAAAATGCAAATAAATTTGCATAATTTATAAAACTTTTTTTTACATTCTATATCTCATTGTTAAAATTAACCGTTATTGACTATTCATGTCTTTGTAGGAGCGCAACTTGAAAAATCAGCGAGGGATCAAATACTTGTTTCCTCCACTCATATAAAACGTTAGCTCCAGAATAAATAATTACATTACATTACTAATAAATATGTAGCATTAGCTCCTGAGCTAATAATTACTTTTAGCCCTTAGCAAATATTATTAGATTTGGAGCTAACAACATATACATGTGGGTGGCATACGTTCATATATAAATTAGCTCTGGAGCCAAAAGACTGATTGTAGTGAACAGCTCTTTAAAAGAAACAATTTCTTGAGCCATAAATCCCAGCTCTGTTATTCGTACAATAAAAGCATTTTTTGTTTGTTTTCTTTTGTTTTCATTTAGTTATAAAAGAATATTTGCCACTTTTGGAATTAGAGGCACGGTGGCACAGCTGTTGCCTCACAGCAAGAAGGTTGCCGGATCAAATCCCAGCTGAGGACCTTTGARGGTGGAGCTTGAATGTTCTCTCCATGCATGTGTGGGTTTTTTCTGTGTACTCCGATTTCCTCTCAAGGCAAACACATTAATRTTAGTTTAATTTGTAACTCTAAACTATACCTCGGTGTGAGTGAGAGAATGGTTGTCTCATTTGTCTTTATGTAACTTTGTGATGGACCAGTGGGCATAATTTGTGTGTGTGTGTGTGTGTGTGTGTGTGTGTGTGTGTGTGTGTGTGTGTGTGTGTGTGTGTGCGCCCAATAATTTGAATATACCCCCCCCCCCCCAAAATGACATAATTTGCTCTAACACAATAGAAATTAACTGGTTAAGTTCACAACTCTATTGTTGTCTTTAGGGAACTTTGACATGATTTCAACATTTATTATGTCATATACGTTTAAACAGAACTGTTGAAAATGGCATACATTTCTCCTTGGAAACTGTGACGCTTTCAGGGACTGCTCAGAATTCCAAACTTCCCGAGCTAAGATCTGTGATGAACGGATTTTCAAAGCCGTGCTTCCTTGACAGTTTTATGTAACTGTAAATGAATTACAGGCAAAGCTGCTGGTTAATATAGCAATAAGTGTTAACTGGACCGGCACCAAAACCACAAGCCTTAAAATGCTAATATATATATATATATATATATATATATGTAAAAAATACTGACAAATCCAAATGCACATACTTCTGAAAAACTGCTGTCAGCAACATGCAGTATTATCTATAAAAACACACAACACATTTTGTGGTAATTCTGGAACAAGTGCATCTTTAATTTTGCCCTTCACACCTAACCTTTGGTAAGTGAAGGTATCACATGAATCTTTAACTCTGATTGGCTCAGAAAGGGGAAAATAAACTGCCACCCTGTCCCCCTCCTCTGACCCCTCCAGATTGAGATCAGGACAGTCAGCTCCTGCAGCTGATGACTTCTCTTTTAACACCAAATTCAGCAATTTTTATATAAAGGAACTAATATTACATTGCAGGAATACAGACTATAYGATGAGAAACATAACATTAGAATCCATAATCTTTATCTTTAACAGTAGAAGGAAAAAAACTCTTAAAAATCGTTTCGTCCTTTTCTCTTTGACAGAAATAAATCAAATTCATCCTGAAACAAATCATATAAAAGAGGTTAATTTTACCAGATTACATACAATAACAATGAGTTTTACAGCGTTTAAACACATTATCAGTGGTGGAGAAAGTACTCAAACACTGTACTTAAGTAAAAGTACAGATAAACAGACAAGAATGTACTCTAGTAAAAGTAAAAGTACCACATTAACATTTTACTATGTATTCCCTAATGGTCTACAATATCATGAAGTGTGCCTACTGTATGTATATTTTAATACATCAATGGTGCCATTTTAGTG
>NW_013952712.1:224144-238052 GCF_001266775.1 Austrofundulus limnaeus | reverse complement strand
AAAAGTCAAAAGTACCCATGATGAAATCTACTTAAGTACAGATACATGAAAAATGTACTTAAGTACAGCAAGAAAGTACTTGTACTTAGTTACATCACCACTGCACATTATATGGATATAACCTATGAAAATAGTTCTGTGAAACATTCAGCTTCAGAAGTTTAGACATGCAGCCTCAAAGCTACAAACTGAATATCTGGATCTTTGAATAAAAGACTTGATATTGATGTGTGATTTTACAGCTCTTTGCAGTGAGATGAAAACTAAACTGATGTCCTGAAACACATTACGATGCAATCTTGATATTAAACAACTTGCAGTTGAACAGAAAGAGACAATTCTGTCTGATTATTACCCAAAAAATATGAGATGTGTGAAATAAAAGCTTCATCTTAAAACAATAAAGCAGTTCTGCAACATAAAAATGCCTCAGTTTCAAGCCTTTATCAGCAAACAATGACTGTGGCTTGTAAGTCCTAATGAGGATTACAGTTGCAGAACTCAGTAAAAAAGAAATAAGAAATCAAAAGTTCCTGATGGAAATCCAAATCCTCAGGGTAATGGAGAAAAAGAAAATAGGTCSAACCAGTTCAACTAGTGAGAAAGAAATGGTGCGTGTCAGAGGTKGGTTACATATTCAACTACATTTAGTTAAGTAACTTTTTTGAAAATAATAAAAAAAACTTTTTGGAGTAGTTTTACTACACCATACTTTTTACTTTACTTTAGTAATATTATTATGAAGWATTGCTACTCTTACTTGAGTAAAACTTCTGAATACTCTACYCACCATAAGTAACTTCACTGAATAAACAAATGTGCTTGAACGAGAAATGCACCAGAAACACACCTACAGTTAATGTTAAAGTCAGCCCTCTTGTTTGTACACAAGCTCTGTTGTTCTAACACTGTTTTCTGTCTGCTAAGCCTGTTGAGACATTTGGAGGTCAGGTAAATAAATAGGTATGCAGTTTTCAGTATACAGGTATGTCATAGGTAAACTCAGCTGTCAAAAATAGTTAGCCTTTAAAAGCATCTTGTTATGTAACAAAAATTGGAATTTCACAACCCCAATCCCCAAAAAGTTGTAACATCCTATTTTATACACTCATATCTCTTCACAATGGARCAAAGGAAACACATCGAATGCTGAAACTAACAAAAATAGTTTGAATTTTATAGAAGCAACACATCTGAAAAATTATACATCAACAAAAAAATGACTACTAAAAAAATTAGTAATACTGATAAAAAAAACAGCTGGAGAAGTATTTTGCAATAAACTAGGTCATTTGGCAACAGGTCAGAGGACTGCAAATCATTTTAGAAAAGCAGAATTTCTCAGAAGTAAAGAAAGGTTCATGGATATGATACTGAAATCATTTCCAAATACTGTTCCTCAACAGAGAATGAAGAAGGCGTTCAATATGAATATTTGAAAAACAAGAACAGGTCATGTCTGWCACCTGCAGGAGTACTGCTACCAATCACTTTCTGCAAACACAGCTACACAGGGTGCTAAAGCTCTGTCATACAGGGGAAAAAAGCCATACATGAACACCGTCCAAAAATGCTGTCTTCTTTAGGATGAAACTAAGTTAAAATGGACTGATGCAAAGTGGAAAACTGTTGTATGGTTAGACAAATTGAATTTCAAAAATCTTTTTAGAAACAATGGACACCATAGAGGACAGGGACTGCCCAAGTCTGCCTTTCTGATGATATATGGGTGCATTGGTGTCTCTGGCATGGGCAGCTGACACCTCCAGAAAGGCACCAGTGATGGAGAAAAGTATGAACAACATCTGCTCCCCTGACCACAACTTTTTACAGACAAAGGTCTTGCATAAGTCGGCAGGACAATGCTGAGCCATACAGATGCTGCATCTATTACAAGGTGCTGAGTTGACCTGCCTGCAGTGCAGACCTCTCTCACTGTAATGTAAACATTTAATCCACCATGAAACAAAAGATAATCCAATCAGATTTTGATAAAATCTTAAAAATGTGTTGTTCAAAACCAAAAACAGACTCTGATTTTAGTTTTAATCTGGATTAAACCCTCAGATTGTGTAGTTTAAAACTTTTTTGTAGGATTTGGATAAATTTGATCCAAAAAAATCAAGATTATTCAGATCCCAACAGTTTGGTGGATTTAGGGTGGATTTCAGGAATAAAATGTGATTTAAATTAAATCCCAACTTGTCAAATGAACAACATTCATGTAGTAAATCACTGTGTTAAAGTATTCATCAATTTAAAGTTGCACGCTAAAGGGTTAGATTTCAAAGTGTCTATGACATGAATTTTCTACAAATAAAAAAGTGGAAAAAAGCATCTTAATATTTAAGAATTTTTTCACAATACACACAATTTTATACATTTTGACACATATTTTTCAACTTGGAATGGCCAAAGTGAAACAGTTAGAGGAACTCTATAGTCTTTATTTACTGAAACAAAACTTTTGAACTCTGATTATTCTTCCKTTTTCTCTGATAGTGAATTTAAATAATCTAAAGAAACATCAGATTATTTGCTACTGTCTGTATTGTTAGCCATTGTAGCTCTGTTTACCTGCATGTGTTCCCTTTTGTCATCACTTCCTGTTACTGTGCATGTGAATATCTCAAAAAGTGCTCATCTCAGCTGTGTGCAGATTTTTTTTTTAAAGATGATACAGTAGCAATAAGTCCAAAGTAACAACACACAATTCAAAACTGATCTGGATGCTCAATACTAAAGTGAAATTCCACATTTCAAATTAAAAAAGCCAGGTTCAAACAGCCATTTTCTGTCTTTTCGGGATGCTTTAAAAAGTGCTGAGGAAACTGTGGTGCTTTATCATCAGGCAGGCTGCTCTATTGATTTCTGGGTGTTGGAGAAAGCTGATTACTGAAAGCACTGAGTGCTGTAGTATAATCTTGCTGTACAGGGTATTGCAGAAGTTTTTTTTCCTCTACTCAATTAAAAGTTTTAAAACCTCTTTTATAGAAATCGTTTCCTCAAACCTTATTACTTCCAGCCACAACATTTGGATATTTTTTAATACTTTGGACACAWTAAAATCTTAGATGTTCCACATACAATTTAATCAACAACTTGTCTTGAATGATCTTGAGCTGAAACACATTTGAAGATGTGAGGACATGTGATGGCAATGACAGCARTGCTGCACGTGATGGACATCACAGTTTTTCAGTGTTTCCGGCCCTTGTGTGCATAATAACTGGGTTTCATCCCTGCCTGGTCTATCCGTCCTTGTTGCCTGATTTGTGGCATCATCTTGGCCTATATACCCAACCCCTCCCCCATTTAGTTGCTGCACAACTGAACCAAAGTGAAACAATCAAGGTTTAAAAGTGCTGCTTCTGGATGGTTGGACATCCAACCTTTTATTTTAAAGACTGCAATAAGAATACATATCAACTGAGCTGGTTTTTACTTCTTCCTCACATGAAAACAATCTTTAAATGTTATCGTCACTGACACATTGTCAATGATAAAAAATAATTTCTAATAGATTACTAGGTTGCAATGAAAAAAATAGTACAATCTGTCTTATATCATTGGGATGACAATATTTTGACCTCCAGAARAACCTTGATGTGAAGTTTGACGTAACTCACACACAAAAAAATATTAYCAGGACCACTTTCTTCCACTTGCAAAATTTTACTTAAATTGGAAACATCTCTTTCCCAAATTATACAGAAAAACCAGTCCATGCATTGGACTGTTGTCTTTCTTTATTGTTTGTGTGTCTAAAAATAATATAATAATCTTTAATAGGTCTTTCTGTTGATCCAAAACACTGCTGCTGGAGTTCTGACAAGAATACGTAGAAGAGATCATCTGTCTTCAGTTTTCCTACTTCTAACATACAAAGCTCTCAACAACCATGCTCCATCTTATTAAAGGTTTTATTGTTSTGAATTTTACTAACAGAGCATCTTGCTGTCAGACTGTAAATTTACTTGTGATTCTTAGAGTTTCTAAAAGTACTTGTGGAACTAATTCCCAGTTTCTGTCCATAAGCTGACATTCTGTCTTCTATCAAAACTAGGCTAAAGACTTTAGATAAATTCTTTTAGTCAAGGATGTCTTGAGTTTTCTGAGTTATCTCTTAGTTCTGCTGCTATAGTCGCAGACTGAACACAAACTGACCACACTTCTTCACTGTTGATGTCTTTACTCGCGCTACTCTCCATGATTAAACATTATTGTACCTGTGTCTCTATCTTTTCTTAAACCTCATCCAGTTGTGGTGGATGGCCGCTCATCTTGAGCCTGGCTCTGCTGGAGGTTTTTTCCTGTTAAAATGGAGTTCTTCCATTACACTGTTGCTAACGTGCTTGTTTAGGAGTTGCAACAAAGGGAAGATTCAACACAATATACTGGCTTAACACGTTTTGAGCTGCAGGAGAGGCCGGTTTACATGCAAAGTATATGGTGGAYGCGCCTCTAAGGGTCTCGCGGCGTGTGAAGTACGTTTAGCGCGCAAGGAAGCGGAAGGTAGTGGTAAAGCATTTTCCGTGCWTGCGGTGCAGCGAAAGCAGCCGATGCTCGAGTTCAAAAATCTGAACTTTTGCTGCTCGACGCGCCGCAGCAACCAATCAGAGAGACTCATTTTTCCACGTGACGGTTTCCTGAATGTTGCCCACTAAACTGAAACAGATGGACAGGAGTTCTGAAATCGACCGTCTGCAGTTGGTGTTCTGGCTGGAGCTGAATCCCCTCTTGCATGGATATTTAAAAGCACGCACAGGATTTAAATTTGCACGCGTGAGATCTCGTTTTTTTCTTGCGAGAGTTCTGGCAGTATTTTGCCACCATATGGACATATCAGCACCGATGTGGGTCAGCAGCTTGGTGACCACGGTGTTAAACTGGGCTCAGGACAAAAAAATAGTTTGTCAGCTTGCAGCTCCTGGAGTGGTGAAACTAACCGAACAAACTGCCTCTAAATTATCCGGTGAATTAATTATCTGCTATGTGCAACATTCGCTTGCTCTTTAGTAAATAAAGCAAAGCTATTTTCTTTATTTTATTTTTATTTCATCAGTTGAAGACAGACCGGAAAAAAACCAAGATGCTCCTCCCTCTTCAGACGCGCGTCTGTCCCAGTCTAAACGTTGCGCATCCAACTTGAGGCGTTGGGCACATTTTTTCTGCTCAAAATGGGTTCGGTGTGAACGYAGCATTAAGTTGAGAAGTTTTACTAATTTGCATTTTATAGTGTACTATATGTGTATGTAACCCCCTTTAAGAGTCTTTAAAAGTCTCTGAGTCACTTTAGTTCATCCTCTCCTTTTCCATCTTCTACCGCTTATTCAGTCAGGAGGTCTTAGTCAGGTCAAGGAGAAAAATCCAAATGTCCCTCTCCCCAGTGACACTTTCCAGCTCCACCTGGGGAACCCAAGGCATTTCCAGGCCAGAGAAGATACACAGTCCCTCTAGAAATTTCTGGGTCTGCCCCATGGTCTCTTCTCAATGGAACAGGCCCAAAACACTTCTTTAGGAGACGTCCTAATCAGATGACCAGACCATCTCAGTCTACTCCATTCAATGTGAAGGAGCAGCAGCTCTAGTCCGTGCCTTCCCCAGATGACTGATCTCTTRGTGAGCTTGGCCACCCTTCTAAAGAAGACCATTTTGGCTGCCAAAATTTGGGCTCCTCCTCTTTTAGTCGTGATTCCATACATCATGACCATAAGTGAGTGTTTGAATGTACAGACCAGTAAATTATGAGCTTTTGACTCAACTCTTTCCTCACTGTGACTGRCCAAAATAATGCCCTCATTACTGAGGACAAGGCTTCCTGCTCAGCTGCAATCTACCACAGTGCATGAAGGTCATGACCCAAAGACCCCAACAGAACCACATCATTTGCACAAAGCAGAAATGGGACCCTGAGRTTTCCAAATCAGTCAACCCTCTCCATGACTATGCCTTTAAATCCCGTTTAGACATGCACAAACTAAATCTGAGACAAGGCACAACCCTGATGGAGTCTCTCCAGGAATTGGTTGGTGTTGCTCAACCTGACACACAAGCTTAGGCTCC
The DNA here is from genome assembly GCF_001266775.1 of Austrofundulus limnaeus. Classification (NCBI taxonomy): domain Eukaryota; kingdom Metazoa; phylum Chordata; class Actinopteri; order Cyprinodontiformes; family Rivulidae; genus Austrofundulus; species Austrofundulus limnaeus. The sequence continues at coordinate 231,986 of NW_013952712.1, read as the reverse complement.
TTACCCACCAATAAGGTGATATTCCATGTCACTAAAACGTTTRTGGCACCAGGAATCGATATAATCCCTGCAGGTGATGGGCCCACTTGAAGGGGGAATCCTGGCTCTGTTTCGTTCTTGGCCAGGCTGAGCTCCAGGATCCAAAGTTCACCAGATGCTTGCTGGTGAGCTCCTTCTTAGGCCTGGCTCCAGGGAGGTGCCCTGGTTTTCCTTTTTCTGGGTGAGGTTTCTTGATACACGCACTGTTGTTTCCATCAAGTTTTTTAATTGCACTTATTCTGACCCTTCACAGGAGGCCTGCTTGCCATGGGAGACTCTATCAGGGGCTGATGCCCCAGCATAGCCTCCAAGATCACWTTTATTACTCAAACCCCTCCACCATGTTTCTGTGGAGTGTGTCTCATTCAGYATTAAAGCAAATTYATTTGTATRCATTTATGCCACCTTTTTATAACAAAATATGAAGATCCAGTATGATCTTCACACACATTGGGCCTCATGGATGTGACCTATATTTGCATCAAAATGTATTAGTAAGCATGCAATATCTAATCAACCTTGTGCAAGAACAAGTCTTAACTGCATTTATTGTTGTAATGAAATGGATTGCAATTGATATATGATTTTATTTACCTAAATTCAATTTGTTTTCAAATATGTTTATTTTATGGACATTTTAGACAAAAAATCTGCCAATGCTAATTCAAAATTTTGCATTTACATTTTATGTCCCCAGCAYGTGTTACTAAAGAACTTTGTGTCATTTTGGCATCCATGTCCAATCATTTAATTTGAAATCACTTTGGCCCAGTTTTGAGGTTAATGATTTCATTTTGCATTTATGTGACCCCGTGTTGGAATTTGGTTTTCTGTCAAATTTAGTAGTAGCCTAAGAGCCACCATGAGTTTCATACTGTTCCTTTGTACCCCCATGTTTTTGTGGTTATATTGTTTTACTAAGTGCTTTATCTTTTGGGTACTGTTGTACCTTTAAATTGCACTTATATTACATGTTATTATTGTTGTGTCTTTTGCTGAAATAACTCCTTGATTTCTTGAACTTCAGCTGAATGTGTTTTGCTGGTATTGATTCTGCAAATTAAACGCCCAGATTACAACTCTGCATAATAATGTCTGAAACAATGCATTTTTAAAAATTACCTTCACACCAGAAAGGCCTAAACTTGAATTGAATTGATAAATGCATGTTACTGCATGGTTCAGTCGTATGACAATTTCCCCGGCATGGTAGCGACGCAAGACTCGGTTTGGGAGGGGAGAGAGGGATGATGGAGCTAAGATGGCAGCTCTGCTGAGGGTGCTGCCTCTTCGGGGTCAAGAAATATTCAAGGAACGAATGAAACCGAAATACGACAGTTTTGGTCACGAGAAGCGTATCTTCTGCTGCTCTGTGCGATTTTTTCTTGTGGTTTGACTACGTCGAATTCCTGGAGCGAAGAGAAACACCGCCTTGTTGGATCCGATCGGAAGCCCTTAGCAGCACCAAGCAGAAAGGCTACAATTAGCGTTTGTAATAACCGAGAACCGTGGATGCTAATTGTGGCGTTTTTGCAGCTCAGAGCGGACAAATGATGTGACATGTGGCGGATTTTAACACATGCGGACTGCATCTAATGGCTAGATATTATCTGGCTGTGTTGTCTTCTGTGTGATATATGCATTGTTCTGTGAAACGATGATGTGTGCTGCTGCGGCAGCGGTCGCCGGTGGAGGGATACTGCCGTCCTTATCGCCGTCGATGGGGCTGGGTGTCAGGGTCTTTTCTGGAGTAGGAGCCGATATCTCCACCATTGGTTCGGGAATGGGTTACTGTCCGACACCCGGAGCCCAGTCGGACTGTCGGACTCGGTACCAGCTTTTACTCTCAGGACGAGCCCTTGCGGAAAGATACAGACGGATTTATACCACAGCTATCAATGATAAGGAGCAAGGGATAAATCAAGGAAGGTGGGTGTCAATATGAAAAATATWTCAGAAGCTGCTCTGTCATTTGAAAGGCTAGCAATGCTAACGACCGTATGCTAACACGGTGAAGCTAATTTACACMAAAAATAAACCAGATACGCTGTGTATTGTTTAATTTGACATGTCAGTATGTTCAGTGTTTCAGATACAAACAAAAAGCATTGGGACTTGATAAATGCGCCAGGATTCAGCTTGCTAAGATAGCAATTTTGTCTCTGACTTCCTTAGCTTTAACGCGAGGGTGGTTTTACCCTTAGGTGTTGTGTCGAAATAAGTAYCCCGGCCGTGAAAAGCAATCGCTTTAGTGTATTTCTGAGTTTTGTTTAGTATGAAAGTCAGAAGTGACAGAAGTTTTTTTTTTATCACTGCTCTTAAGAATACATTTATGTAATTTTGATATGCTCTTAGGCTTTGCTTGATGAAACACATCCTGGCAGCGTACTTTGCCAAAGGAAACATGTCATGATTATCTACATATTTATATTATGGAGAAATAATTTTAGATAAACAAATAACGATGGCATTGAAAAGCAGAGGCAAATTTGTCACTTTTGATTTGTATCAATTTACTAATAAAAACAACCGCCCTAGCGCTTCTCACGACAGGGGTCCTTTTCGCAGTAGGGGTGCTTTTTTCGACACAACACCAGACATTGCGTTCTTGGCTAAACACTCAGGAAAGCACTGAAAATAAAGCAGTTTCCTCTTTGTGCTTTAAATGGTTTGAAAATATAACGTGTACGGACTCTACTTAACAAACTAGCTGTCATCGCAGCAGTTTCTCAGTTTATTTTTGAGTACTGGGTGCCACCCAGCTATACAAACTACTTGCACACCCGTCATAAACCCGAACTTCTTTGCATAATGGCATATTGTACGCCATGTTGACGTCGTTTTATATAGTCGTGTTTGTATTTTTTAGGCCCAGCGGCGTCATCGCTAGCTAACACGTTGAACATCAGCTCCTTTTCCCGGTGATTTTATTGTCAGTTCTCAAAAATCATGGGACTAACAAAGACCAACTATAACAGTACAACGGTTATTAAAAAAGTAATAATGGTGTTAAATGTTTGGGTTAGGACGTGTTGGGTTTTCAGTCAGGCGGCTAATGCAGTTACGTCACTGTATTCAGTCAGGTTGTGTAGACTGATTAGTTTTGATGCTGCAGCCTCCCTCTGACTTGCTGTTCTCCACCCTTTCAGCCCTGTGTACTATTGCTTGCAAGTACTCGTGGATCATTATATAATAAACAATATACTAACTAAGTTTATTACCTCATTTATAAAAATGCAAATATTTTTGTTTTCTCATGTAGCATAATCTTAATTAGTCTAATACTTCCAAGTTTATGATAAATCAGGCTAACTCAATGTTGTAGCAACTGTATATTACTTTTGTATCTTTGCTATAGACAGGTAGGTTTATATTATTGTTGATGTAGGGTGGGGAAAATAATTAAATTCAAACTAGTTGGTTTTTATTTACTGTGATAATTTACAGCAATTTTATAATGAAAAATAAAAACGGCTGAACTTTAATTATTAAACATTTCATTGCATTTCACCTCTATTTGCAGTGATGCAGCTCTTATTCATTTAAATAAATCTTTTTTCATACTTTGCTCATCTTACTGTGCAAGTGTAAAAATGTATGCAAATACAAATAGGTTTCACTTGACAAAACATATAGCTTGGAGAAATCACAGTAATTAAAATAGGTGGATTCAACACAGGTTCCAGATGCCTGTGATAACTTGGCCACTATTAATCCATTTGTCTTTAAGATTTTCTATTATTTTTAAACATGCCCAAAGCCATGCTAAACAGATACACAGACATGTGACTCTTGTGATGAAATTGAGAACACCTACAAACGTTTCCAGACTTTAGTGTTGTCTCTTTTGCGAATCCTGGAGCAGCAAATTGAGAGAGTGGCTTTAGCGCCACCACAAGCTAAAAGACACATTGGTACTGTTACTGTAGCAGAGTTTATGTTTGATATTAGGCTCCAATTACTATGGTTTGAACCTCCATACTGTAAATTGTGGGCAAAGTCTTTTACATGTTACATAAATGTGTTTCTTTTTACATTTCTGTTTGTTTTGTACCTTCAGGGGAAAGAAGGCCTTGAGTAAGAAGAAACTGAAAAGACGACAAAAGGTTAAATCAAAAGTCAAATCAAGAACAAAGGTAAGAGATGTTACAGATAGTTTATTGTGCTTTTATCCAGTATTCATTTAATGCTACAGTTTCCCTCTGTCATGATAATGCATATGTTTAGACAGATCAGCTGGTTTGACTCTGTTGTTCTGTCTGAACTGACTGATGATAGATAAAAAATTAGGTTAGGTTCTGGGGCATCTTCGGGGTGCTGTGCACAACTAATACATTTCTTTTTTGGAGTTGAGCTCCAGTTTTCTCCTCTGAACACAAAGCTGCAGAGGTTAGGAGGTTACGTGTAAAATACAGGAGGAGTGGCTCCGACTTGTGCATGATGCGGTGTTGCCGAGCGACCTGTGTTTCACATCTCCACGGCAACAGATGCCTGCCTCCATCTCCTGCATCCAAAGAGGAAACCAGATCTGGATAAAAGGATGTGGTTGTGGTTTTTCTGTGTCTTGGATACTTTTCATACCATTTAGTTGTTCATTAGTTTATTTTAAAACAATTACAAGAACAGTTATTATATTATTCTTTTCTTTAAAAAAAAAGAAGTGCAAACTCCTCTCATTTTCTGTTTTATATTTTTTTGTAGGAGATGCACACTATATTTTAATTTTTTGCATAAATTTCTTCCATAGCACTTTGGAATTACAGGCCAGAGATATATTAAGGTTGATCTATTGTGACATTCAAGTTTTCTTTAGGGTGGACTTTTCAGTCAGTTGAAGTTTTGCATCACTGTAGGTTTGTCTCCAAAGACCGAGAAGTGAAACTCAGGCATGGCTGGTTGGCAGCTAAGCTGAAACACACTGGGCTAATGTTACACGGGCAGTCATGTTGTGTTTGCATGTGTTACACTGACTTTTTCTCAGTCACTCCTCTGACGCTGGTGTAGTCAGACAGGAGTGGAGTTCTCTCCTCATCCATGTTTGCGACTGCGATTAAACGTAAAAGTAGGGCGAGAACAAAAGACCAGGCAGGCACTCTCATCATAAAAAAGATGATGTAACATCTTGTGAAAAGGCAGATGTGAAATCGGTTGTATTAAAGTGTACCTTTTTTAAAGGCTGTGTTCAAACAGACCAATGAAAACAATATTTTTCTGTAAAATCTACGGTAATTTATTCATCTTAAAGTGCTTGAGACATAATTTTTATGATAAATACAAATAAGGACAACAGTAGACTCGGACTGCTCTTTTGCACTCTTGTGATGACAATTAAAAACGCCTGCATGTAATCAGAACATTGCTACAATGGTGAACAACACAAAGAACCAAGCAGTTCTTATCTTCCTATCCATGGGAAATCAGTGTAAACTCACATCTGTTGTTGCAGTTTAGCTGCAACCAACAGCAACACTGTTTCAACACATTTTACATCAACTTTGCTCGTTGGTTTCACATTTTCCACTCAAATACAGAAAACCAGGGAGTTCCCCTTTGTCGTCACTTCTGGTTGCACTGGTCATGCCAAATTCAAAACCAAAATCTGCCAATTATGTGACAAACTGGGCAAAATCATCTGTATTATGCCAAATTTCATATGTAAATATATATACATATATATTTTTTCTATTTTTTGTATTTATAGGAAATGCAGGCACTTTAAGAAAAAAGCAGTGATGAATGTGTGAACAGATTCAAGTTTTCATCAGCCCACCATGGAAGAAAGATTATGAATTCCTGTTTGCAGTCTGTGGAACCCCCTACATAAATGTCACATTTGTGCTAAAATAGTAGTACTTGTCTTAGATGCCTAACTGCTCTGTATAGGCCTCTTTCTGCTGCTGTATAAGCCTTAGATTTCTTGTTACAGGTTTATGTAGAATTTGCTTTTGTGACTTTTTAATCAGCAAGACACTTTAGACTAAACATAGACCTTGGTTTTATCAGAATGAGCATATTTCTCTGTAGAATAATAATAATTTGTAAACCAGTGACTGCCAGTCCATTTTCAATTGACCATTTTCAGGATTACTTTTTGGAAAATAATCACCAAGAGTAAATCATGATTTAGAAAGCATGAAAAGGAATTAAAAAGTGAATCACTCACATGCAGCGGCCTATGGCTTAAATTATGACTTTAATGAGCTGGATAAATGTGTGTCTATGGCCTGCATTTTAACTAATTATTAGCACTAATTGCCAGTGCAGCACATTTTGTATAAAGACACAAGTGGTTTCTGAATGACATGAATATGGCGTGCTTACAAGCACACGGAAAACTGGGCCTGAACAAACTGAAGTTATTAAACATGACTGAACACATGGAGCAGATGCGTTAATAACACGATCAAGACCATATGACCTTTATTGTGTATTTTTTTCACCTTATTGATTGCTGTGTCTGTTAAGTATGAGGGCTAGAAGCTCCAGTTAGTATTGTGTGTTGGCGTAAGTGTTAAACTCAAGAAACAGCCAAGCATCTGTTTTTCTGGGAAAAATAGTGAAATATAATTATTTGTAAAACCTGTAGTGTGTTTTTTTTTCTTTTGTATCAACACCCAATGCTTTTCCAGGAAAAGATCTGAGGCACACTTGAGGATTAGCTGTTGGCAACTTGGAAATGAACAAATCCTACGAAAATGAATAAAAATATTGTTTATTGTGCAGCAATCATAAAAGTCTTTTATTTGAGAAAAGCTTAAATTCAACTGTAACCAGCAAGCTGCATGGCCACGTTTCAAGTGGCTATTTTTTTTTGAAAATCACAGCATTTTTTATGAGCATGTCTTGCAAAACTGCCTCCTAGGCTGTGCACATAATATTATGGCTTACCTTAACCCTCATTGTACTGCCTCAGCCCACTTTGTTCTCACTTTGGAAGTATGGCAATTTTTTTAACATGTTGAAATTTCAAGTGACAACTGAGAACCCCTGAAAAATCTTCAAGACATTTTGGAGACTCCCTTCATGTTGCCACCAGTCACCAGTGAGATACTACCTTGAAAACACATGACCCATGTTAGCATGAAGATACCGCTTTCTGCTAGAATGTTTTTAAATGCTTAACTCTGTGTGGTTTTCAAACCTACCCATCCATGTTGGTATGTGCTGTCAGGGGTTCTGCACCAGAATATTTACTGAAGCTATTATTTGGCATTAAATCAGCAGTAAACATACAACACATAAAAGAAACCATCACATGAGCAGCATGTGCGGGTCATGAATTAGTTCTTTCAAAGTGAACAAAATAAAACATTGGATTAGATCAGTAGGATTTACACACCCGCACAGATTAAAGCAAAAATAGAAAGACCTGCTGCTTTAGCTTTAACAACTTTGGAACTAATTCATCACCAGTAACGAAAATATCAAAATTACACCAGTGGTTTATTTGTTTAATTCATTTATTCATTTCATATAAAAATAAAAATAAAAAACTTATACACAACAGCAAAACAAATCACACTTGAAGGAAGGAGAGGAAAGGAGGCAGAAGATAAAATAATCTTGTATCTGCCCCTTTTTTCCTAAATTAATTTCAAGCAATAATAATCAAGAAACAAAACAAAATAAAAACTTCAGTTCCTTTTCAAACAACTTTTGATATACATTATACAGTTTCATATTTCCTTAACAAACTCATTGTAATCATGTCCTTATCAGATGTGACTTGTTTCATCCATTCAATCTCCTAAAGTGAACCAACAAGCCAACAAAGCTCAGATTAACTCAATCCAAACTGAACAG
>NW_013952712.1:217091-224134 GCF_001266775.1 Austrofundulus limnaeus | reverse complement strand
GAACCAACATTTTTATAATCACTTTCCAGATTATTCCACAATCTTACGCCTTGAACTGAAGCACATCAATCCTTCAAATTTGTTTGAATTTTAGGTTTTATAAACATCTCAAGTCCCTTAAGAAACTTTCTCTCTTAACAAAATGTAACTGGATGTTTAAAGGTAAAATTTTTTTTACGAGCCTTATACAAAATCTGCAAGATATTATAATCAACCAACTCATAAAATTTTAATAATTTCAATTCACAAAATAATATATTCGACAGTAATGTTTTCTGATGATAATTCTAATGGCTCTTTTCTGTCAAATACAAACAGGATTTGTAATTGTTTTGCATGCTTTACCCCAGACTTCAACACAGTACGTCAAGTGTGGAACAATTATTGCATTGTATAATATAAACAGTACTTTATCATTAAATAAATAATAAAGTAAATATAGAAATATTTTTTACTGGTTTTCTTAAATCGTTTCTAATCAGCTTTACATGATCTCTTTCTAAACGCACAGATTCATCCTTAAATTGTTTGGTTTGATATTTTTGAAAAATTTTCCCCCCAACTATATTCTGTTGTGTTGTTGCTATACTGTCCTAATTACAAATGCTACGCTGTTAGGCAGAGGAGCTGCATGCAGCACCATAAGAGAAAGTGAAGCTAGTGTTCTCCTTACAGGTTTCATTTGATAATAAATGACCTTTCTCCACTAAAAGATGACATCATCCTCAGTAATTGTGGTGCCAAAAGCACAACACTGCAAGAGTAGCTCAATCGATCAATGTGATTCTCTGGAGGTTTCTGTTGTTAAAATGCTCCACTTTGTGGGATTGAGAAAGCTTCTCTTTGACTTTTCTCTGTAGACTGTAGTTTGTCTGATTATACCGATTACTGGGATTTGAATGCTTAGACTGTTCTGTAATGATTTTATTGTAAATTGTCCCAGTTGGCCTGCAATCATTAATTCTGAATAACCTTAGAGTCAGTATATTTAACATTGCAAATAGCTCTGGTTGATTGCCTAACGTCAGTATTAAAAGGAGAATTTGATTGCTGAATTGATATTCATGTTTGCATAACAATTTTTTCTAAAGTCCATTAGTTATTATCTATAAAATGTATATTTTAAAGCACAAATTCTTTATGTTTACTTTGACACAAGCACTACAACCCTTTACTTTTTTGGACAGTAAAGCTCAAATTTAAACAACTAACTTCAGGACATTATTCAGACTTAATCCAACTTACTGTTAAAATTAGCAGAAAGTAATGTGTGAGCATGTCTTAATAACATTTGACAATTAACTGCTTTTTTTAGGCATTGACGTCTTGTGTGTGTGGCCACAAAGAGAAACAGCACAGGGTTGGGCAGTAATATGATAATCTAGTATCTCGGGAGTACAGTACTTTCTTGTAGAAGAATGAACAGAAGCAGAGCTGACTGGTTATAAAGACAGTCATTTCCTTTTATTAGAAATGTGTTTGTTTATATAGTTTATCTGAATATTAAGTAAATTAACTGACTACTTTTATTCTGCACATGATTAAGTCGTGAATTTATTTTTATTTAAATCTGTTGTAAGTGTAACATGGCATTGTTACACTGTTTTTGGATTTGAAGGGATCGCACAGAGATGAGCATCTTCTCGTGTTTGCTCTAAAATAACTAAACATAGAGGCATGGATCCTTAATAAAAGCAAATGTCTGCAGACAGTGCTGACGTTACCAAAACGAAAAACCGTGGCCACACAGTGTGGTGACTCATAGTCATCCTCTTCCCGCTAAACAGTGGAGTGACATCACATTGCCAAGCTTTATAAAGAGTTATTGCAAGCAAGCTTATTGCTGTTTATATTGTTTTTCTAATGGCTGTATGATGCTTTGTACTCACTTCATGATAGTGCAGTAAAATTATATTGTAATGGTTTCACAACAAACACATTCTGCTTTTCAGTTAGTTAAAAGCACGTTCCATGGCTTTTTCCTGTCTGTTTACCACTTATGAGTAGTTTTAGTCATGCTGAAAATAGTTTTTTTTCTCTTCTTCTTTTTGTGACAGTCCTAGGATTTGAACCTGCAACCATTCATTCACAAGCTTGCCTGCTCAAGCCTCTGTCCCACCACTCCCCTCATATGGAATGCATGTGGGAAAGAAAAATGCATATAAAGCTGACAGAAACTAATTTTGTTTCTAGCAAAAATGTAGAAGACAATATAAAAACACACACACACCCTGTACTAATAAAAATACTTTGTTTTATTATCTTACAACAAGCAGTTTATATTCACAGAAAACAGAATATTTTATAAGAAGCTCATGTTTTAGAGTAAAAACTATCATGAAATGTATAAACTAACAGTTTGTTCAACAGTTTGTGTCCTTTTGTTTGACCGGGTTAGACAGGAGAAAAATTTTTAACTCGGCTTTTTAATAAAATTTTTTCTGAATATAAAATATTAAGTCAAATGTCAACTGCCATTAAATAAAAGTTCATTGGGTTGGCAATCGGACACTTGGTTCTCAGGGGAGTTCTTACAGTAGATGCAACATTTCTTGGACATGCATGTGTGAGTGTTTGTGGTGAGGACCAAACTTTTTTGCCTCAAAGAGTAGCCAGATAAGTTTTAAAATAACTGCCTGAGTCATGAGCGGTGAAGAGACACTACTCAAACTTATCTAATGCTTCCTGTCATCAAACCAATTATTTCAAAATATGATTAATGGTTTTTGATAGTGTTACGAGGTTAGAAATTGAACATGCTTGTGGTCAATTTCTCACTGGCCTCTTCCTCTGCTTTCTTCCAGGCTGAGAGTCTAGATGGAGCTCTCTTTGTGCCCGATATCAAACTACACAGCAACCCATCCGCGTTCAATGTTTACTGCAACGTGCGGCACTGTGTGCTGGATTGGCAGCAGAAAGAGGCCTCCCTCGCATTGGCCTCCAGGACCTCGGTGCAAAGCGGCGACTCGGACAGCGAGGAGGAGGAGGAGTACCGCGAGCCAGCTGTGAAGCTTCCAAAGGTAGGACCAGAGCTTTATTATGTGAACGTGGTATTTGCAGTTCTTGGTTTTATGGCAAAACCCAAATTGTTGTTTCAGGGCATTTTTTTTTTCCTCGACATGCCTCCATTTAAATATGCAAATAGATGTAAAGATTCCCTTCCATGTGTTTCTCTTCTCTGCATGATCAATAAACAAGTCTAAACCTGTCAACTATTATTTTAAACTTGACAAGTAGGTAGATTTTATGTACAAAACCTCACTCTCGTCAGTGTTGGACGATATTTACACATATTGTACATAGTATTACTGTAAATTAATGCAAAAGTATGCCTAAGAGAAGATGAAGTTGAGGAGTTTCAAACTTTATATGTATTTGCTTATACACAGAGACACTGAGAAGCCTGGTAAAATGCCCTGAATCCATAGTTTACTAGGCATAAAACAGGAAGTCACTCACCTGAACCACAGACTGGTAATGATATGAAGACAGAATGAAGGTTGGACTTCAGGGGGATAATATTCGGACAGTTAACTACATTTACTCACCAAAGAAGCCACCAATCCTGCATCGTTCTAGCCCTTTATCTGTTCCCAGCCATGCTGTTCATTAGAAGTAAGATGAACCAGGCCGCCTTGGCGAAGTGTCGGTTAGTTACCTTTGTGCATCACATATATTTTGTGTATTGATTGAATGAACATGCTTCCAGTTAACAAAACGTTTTTTCCTGTGACGGTGCATTTAGAGCAATGGGTGAGAGTCGTTGGATCCAATTACATTAGGAAAACAGTCTCGCTGCAAATTGTGCATTGTATAGGAATTTGATATACCTGGCTGATGTATGGATAGTTGTATCTCACACATGGCCCGATTGGTCTGCCAGCAAACTCTGAAATGCCCCTGTTGCTACAGGAACCCAAATGTAGTTGAAAGCCGTGTATGGCAAGCCAATATTGAGGAGCAATKCCATGCTTCAAGACTGGCTTTATTTCCACCACAGTATCAACAGACCTGCCCATGAAAACCTTAAGTAACCCAATAGCCAGTCGACATCTTAGGCCAGAAAAATCCCTTGATCTTTAAATACCTCCTGAACCATTTTCAGTATCTTCTAATAAAGCTAAAGCTATTGTTATGAAAGATACTTTGTGCATGTTTTAATTGCAAACACGTGAATGTAATGAGCTAATTGTTCATCGATGCGTCTTTGGTCTGCAAAGTCAGTGTTTCTCAGCAGATCCTCTAAGTTAGTGGAGAAATATGCTTCAGTCAGTCACTTATAATCTTTTCATTGTTGATAAATCTAGGAGTTTGTGCAGAAAAAGATGCATGCTACATTTCCAGAAGTCATGATGTGGACAAACGGTGTCCCCTGTGTAGGTTCTTGACTAAATCAAAAGACTTTAGTGAGAATGAGAGGCCTGGACTTCTTGGCCTTCCATGGCATTATTAGTGTTGAATGAGACAGGGCAGTTTACTAAGAATTTGCACCGATCACAAAGTCTACATTAAATTAAAATTAGTACAGTTTGTTTTCCAGGCTCAGTATTAAAGTTGCACCAAAGCGCACGAAGACAGAGTTATAGATAACTTGTCACAGAATAATATTTTGAGAAGAGACATTGTAAATGAATCGCAAAATTGTTTTTAATTAAGTTCATACCACTTAATTTTACTGCCAACAAAAGCCTCTTGTGCTTGAAAAGACTGATGTGTTGGTCCGAGGATTCACAGATGTGGTGCAACACCATTAGTAGGAGTGTGTGTAAAGAGATTTTCTGTTTGTGTTTAGGGTGCCAAAAAAGACTTTATCAGAATGATTGTGAGGTCAAGTTATCTTTAGACTTCTGGAGAAAATTCAAGCTGATCTCACGGTTCTTATGGAAAGAACAGCAAAACCTCCAATGTTAAGTTATTAGAGGTCATTTTGTTTTTGTCTTTTGTTTTAATAGACCAATCTTAATTTGTTGCCAGGATCTTGATGTCTTAGTTCTTAAATACATTGTTCCCACTTGTAACATCACCAAACGATCAAGACATATTGACAACCTTTTTTTTCAACCCAAGTAGTTAAATAGTCTTTTTATTTTAACAAGTGAGCTTTTGATAAATTCCAAAGCATAAAAATATTTAATCTTTTATATCATGTCACAAGACGGAAAATGCATAATTTGTGAATTCTTTTATTAATATTTATTAATTTAATTTATCAAGCCAGTTCCAGTTTTGAAATCTGACTTGTAGAACTTGACTCCCTGTGAAGGATAATTTTTTGTCCTTTTTTTAGTAAATATGATCCTAAATAACTAGCCCTCACGCTATATTGCCTTATATGTATTAGCTCAGCGCTAGCGCGACAAACAAGCTGAACTGAGGTCCTCCATCCATATTTTCAGTTGCAGACTGAGTCATTTTTGCGTTCCCCTCTCTGTCATGCGGATGGAGGACCTCAGTGACGAGAGGAGAATGTGTAGCGCTGAGCTAATACATATGTATGGTGATAGCATCGGGGCTAATGCTAAAGCTAACAGGCTAAGCTGAGTTTCTTCTTCCATGAAGCAGCTCTGTTGTCCTCCATCTATATTTTCAATTACAGACTGAGTCATTTCTATCTTCTCCTCTTTGTCAACGCTCTCTGGTTTCATTTAAAAGAGTCGATCATCAAATATTGTCCAAGATTAACCTTCAGGGTGGATATAGCTCGCTAGCAGCCTCGCACCGATGACCTAGTTGATATCAATTTCCCAGAATGCTTTGTGTGTAAATAAAATGGCCCCGTCCGTGTAATATATTTCTAAACTTTTAGTTTAAAAATTATAAAAACTAAACGGCCTACAGTATTTTTACAGTCTTTATTTTACAGTAAAGTATATGTTTATCATATCACGGTTCCCTGAAGGAATGGAACGAAGTACAACACACAGTTGTATATGGGACACGCGCGCCCTCGTGCGCCTGGCTGAAGCCACCTCTAATCACGTTTTTAGACCGGTGATGTTGTGATGTTGAATGTCGGGTGACAGGCTCCGCCTTCACCCTATAAGTTCGGAGTCACCAGCATCATTACTCAGTTGGATACCGCCCTTCACCGAGCCTTTTGTGATGCGGGGCCAACAAGGTGTTGTACTTTGTTCCATTCCTTCAAGGAACTGTGGTTATATTCATAACCTTATGTTCCTTTTCAGTCATTTCACTCAGTACAACACACAGTTGTGGGACTTGTCAAAGCTCCCCGCAGAGCAGTATCAGACCTGAGTTAAGTAGTGTGCCTGAGTAGGTACTGTACTAATGCAGAGCTTTTGACCCGGCAGAAAGTACAGAATGAGCCACCGAAGGTGCTGTTACATCCAGGCTGTAAAATCRTGCAAATGTGTTTGGTGAGGCCCAGCTGGCCACGGCACAAATGTCACTCACAGGTTTCCCTTTAAAAAGGGCCCAAGATGTCGCTACACCCCTGGTCGAGTGAGCTTTAACTCCAAGAGTGATTGGAAAGTTTTTGCTGCTATATGCTAGCAAGATGGCCTCCACAATCCAGTGAGAGAGTCTTTGTCTAGAAAGAGCTTTACCTCTGTGTGGGTTAGCAACAGCCACAAACAGCTGATCACATGACCTTACATCCGGTGTGCGGCTGATGTAAGTGCGTAGAGCACGTATGAGGCACAGAAGATGCAGCCTCTTTTGCTCCTCAGATGCAAAAGGGGGGGTGGGGGCGATGAAAGCTGGAAAGCTCTAGAGACATTAAGGGTGCGCGATATGATCAAAATTTTATATCACGGTATTTTCAACATTTTCACCGGTTTCACGGTATTTGACGTTATTTTTCTTTTCATCACAGCTCAGCTGATAATAAAATGTACAAACCCTGCTCATACAGGTGCTGGTCATAAAATTAGAATATCATGAAAAAGTAGATTTATTTCAGTAATTCCATTTAAAAAGTGAAACTTGTATATTACAGTGGTTTGCAAAAGTATTCATACCCCTTGAACTTTTCCATATTTTGTCACATTACAACCACAAACATAAATATATTTCACTGGAAT
>NW_013952712.1:199475-209111 GCF_001266775.1 Austrofundulus limnaeus | reverse complement strand
TTTTATGTTATTTATTAAAGCTTATCAGCATGACTCACCTTGCACACCAGTCAATTCTAAATCCACTACGAACTACTTCCTGCGGGCTTTTCACAATAGAACTACGTTAAGTCTCCATCAACATAACGTCTCCATATTAACTAACCGCGTTAAATCTAACTGTGCACATCACTGAAGAGGTGTTTACTACATTCAGCGATGGCGAAAACGGGATGTTTTTTTAAACGTCAGTCAATATAATTAGCGGAATCGCCACCTGCKGCTGCAACTAGCTGCTCCAAACATTAGCATGCTAACGCTCATAGCGGTCCAGCAGGGAAAAAGTCCCCCGGGAAACAACAGTTCACTGGCGACCGTGACGAAATGTTATGCTATTTAAACCGGAATGTCCGGTATTCAAAAAATTCATATCATAACAAAAATAAAAACTGGTATTCGGTACAAAACGGTATACCACCCAGCACTATTAGACATAGAGCTGTAACTAGAAGGTATCACCTTAGGAAGATACGCAGAGTTAGGGTGCAAAACCACTTTAGAGTCATTAGTAGAAAACTGGATACAGGAGGGGTTCACTGACAGAGCGTGGAGGTCCCCGACCCATTTAGCTGTAGCAAAAGCCAGAAGCAAAGCAACTTTATATGAAAGAAACTTCAACTCTACAGACTCTAGCGGCTCAAATGGAGGGTCGCAGAGAGCCTCAAGAGCCACAGTGAGGTCCCAAGAGGGAATATTGGGTTTAATAGCAGGCCGTAGCTTATGAACTCCTTTCAGAAAACGCACAGCTAAAGGATGATCACCAGGTGTGACTCCATCAAAACCTACATGTCAGGCAGAAATGGCTGCTAAGTAGACTTTAATTGTGGAGAAGGAGAGCCCTTTATCCAGTAGCTCCTGAAGAAATGTTAAAACATCTCCTATTGCGCACTGAAAAGGGTCCAGGTGCCTGTTCTTACACCATCGCTCAAAAGCTTGCCACTTATAGGAATATAATCCTCTAGTGGATGAAGCTCTTGCATTTTGGATAGTTGCTATTACTGCTGGAGAAAGGCCTTTGGCTAATAAGCTGGACCTTTCAGCAGGTAAGCATGCAGCTTCCATAGTTCTGGGTGTGGGTGAAAAATCTCCCCCTCTGCCTGAGAGAGGAGATCTCGTCGAACCGGAAGTTGCCAGGGTTGAGCTGCTAGCAAGCTGATTATCTCTGTGTACCAAGACTTCGCTGGCCAGCGGGGTGCCACTAGGATCAAAGACAGGCTCTGTCCGCGCACCCTCTCTAGTACAAGTGGTATCATTTCCACTGGGGGAAACGCATACAGAAGTACATCGGGCCAAGAATGAGCTAGGGTGTCCACTCCCAGAGGAGCGCTCTGCTCTATCATGGAAAAGAACAGAGGACAGTGTGTGTTTGCTCTGGAGGTAAACAGATCTACTGTCACTTTGCCAAACAAAACCCAAATCTGGGCCACCACAGTGGGATGCAGCTTCCACTCGTTTGCTAGAGGTCCGACCCTGGAGAGGAGGTCTGGACCTAGGTTCAGTCTCCCCGGAACATGAATGGCTCTGATAGACGTACCGGCCACGAAGGCGCGGACGGACAGCGGTTTGCTCCAGGAAGACACAAAGTCCGGAAACATAGGCAGACGGTGCTTCACATCAGCCGGTTCAGATGGGAGATAAAACCCTGTGAACCTCGACGGCTTTTGAGCAGGTGGGGGGTCGGGCCACTGTACCTCCAGTTTAGCAGCAGCTCGGCGGCACAGGGACAAGAAGGACGAATCCTGGTCCACCCTCTCAGCAGCGGGGGTGGAGTGAGCTGGGCACGGCTCCTCGTCATCTTCGGACAGACTGAGAACCTCCTGCTCCATCTGCAGAACATTGTCCTCCTCTTGGTTTAGATCCAGTAGAAACTGGGGGTGTATTCAGACCAGGAAAGTCCTTTGGTCCAATTGTTTGATCCGGACCAAAAATGGACTTTTTTTTTGCGTTTGGTGCGGTTTGCATTCACATTGTGCTTTTTTGCAAACGAACTATAACTTGTAAACAAAGCCATGAGGCTGACGATCATTGCTCCCATTGGACAAAAAAGGACGGGGGCGGGACTGAACCACAGATCCAGAAGAAAACAAGGAAGTCCTGCATGCTGTGGTTCTGATACGCACATTTTTACTGATAGTACAACTGCAATAGCTTTTAAAATGTCAGAAGCAGCTAATTTAATGGTGGTTCTGTGATGATATTCAAATTTTGGAGCGGCGTCAGTAAATGTGTCCCGCAACCCAAAGGAGACGAGGTGCTCTGCATGTTCTGACCCACTACATGCTGGCAGCAGAGCTGCTAACAGGAGATGACGAAACAGGTATGATTTCAGTTTATTTAGCTCAGCAACGGTGGCCTGTGAAGTCCAAAAAGGTGCATGTTTAATGCAGTTGGTTCGGTTAGAGTCTGGTCTGTATTCACACCAGAAGCAAACTGAAGCGAACCGCACCAGAGTTCGTTTGGAAGCGAACCGAGACCACCTCAAAAAGCAGGTCTCGGCCCGGTTGTTTGATCCGCACCAGAGTTCGCATGAGTGTATTCACACCTGCACAAAAGGTCCGGGCCAACGCTGGAAACGAACTCTGGTTCGTTTAAAGCGGAACAAATTATCAGGTCTGAAAATGACCTGGGTCTCGCCCCCCTCGATGTTGGGTGAGGCCGCCTCGTGCTCCATCTGGTCCGCCCAGCTAGCAGCGGGGGCTTTGACCGCAGAATCTTCGTCTTTGTTGGACTGAGCCATCTGGCTGGATTCGGAGAGCAGCGGGTCTTGTCGGAAAACAGCAGTTTCCCTCAGCATTTTCTACAGGAATTTCACTCTCCTCTCCAGTGTCTGATGCGAAAGTCCGGCACAGGCCTGGCAGGACTCGGGCTCCACAAGCGCCCGTCAAGCGTGAATGATTCCTAGGCAGGCTGGGCAGGCCTCATGCTGGTCCTTCTCATGAAGCTTAAAGCTGCACCCCTGAGGACAGGGGCAAACAGAAGACTTTGGCTTCTTCGAAGGTGGTTTTGTGCTCATCGTGAACCACAAAACAGATTTTCAGCAGAAAATAAAGGTCACTTAAGTAGCGTCGAGCGGCAGACACACGAACCATCAGGTAACGCGGTTAGCACCAGTAAGGCTAGCCTAAGAACCTTAGAAGCTGAGCTAACTAGCAGCAGCTATGTGAGCTCAGGTTTAGAGTTGACTATCGTGAGGTGAAGGGCAATAGAACTGAGTAATGACGCTGGTGACTACGAACTTATAGGGTGAAGGCGGAGCCTGTCACCTGATGTTCAATGCCACCATGTCACTGGTCTAAAGATGTGATTAGAGGTGGCTTCAGCCAGGCGTGTGAGGGCGCGCGTGTCCCATATACAACTGTGTGTTGTACTGAGTGAAATGACTGAAAAGGAACTAATGTTACAACTAATTGGGGATCCCTTTAACTAAGTAAATTACAAGCAGAGTGACACACCTTCTACTGAACAATGTGGCAGCCGATGTTGAATTGGTTTTGTTTTTATTAGCGGATATAAACAAGTTTTTTTTTCTGTGTCTGCAGATCATCGGCATTGGCCTGTGTGGGGTTTTCGAGCTGATTAAAGAAACCCGGTTCTCTCACCCCTTACTGTGTCTGCGCAGCCTGCAGGCTTTATTGGACATGCTGCAGGGACAACAACCAGAGGGGTTCCAGACTGAACCTCCTGATGTGCTAGGTAAATATGAAAGTGTCTCCCCTCCAGAGTAGTTTTCTAAACGTATTACCCCAGCAGCTAAATGCCGATTTAGATTTATTTTCTCATAAAGGTCTAACCATGTTTGCTTTGGTAGAATCTCTTTTCCAGCTGTTGTTGGAGACCACGGTCCGAAGCACAGGGCCTAATGACCCAACGGGACAGGAAATCACTGCTCTGTCCTGCGCCTGCCTCTTCAGTCTTGTTGTGGCCTGGGGAGACACGGGCAAAATCTTGCAAGCTGTCTCAGCCATTCTCACCAATAATGGCAGCCACGCTTGCCAGACGATACAGGTAATTTGTTGATTGCTTATTAAATTAGGCAACAAAAGGTTACATTCACAGAACAAAAAAAAAAAAACAATTACAACACTACAATACTTTCTTGCCATGTTTCCCTGATAGAGCTAACAGGTAATCAGGTGTTACAGGCCTGGTTTAAATGTCTGTTTACATTTCTGCTTAATGGCCAACAAATGTTTTTAGACTTGAACTTTCCTGATGCTTGTTTTCAGGAACGCACCGACTGCAATGATTTTGTTCTCACATCTGTTAAGAAATTTGAACCCACATTCTTACCCATTCAGGTTTCAACTCCAGATTAGAGAGAATGCGTATGAGCATTAAAGTGCATTTTTTGGGGTTGGACAAAGTAACCTTAGCCATTTTTCAGGATTTTCTCTGCAGAGAGGCTCTGGGCAGTTTCTGGGCAGCTTAAATTGAGTTTTGTAAATGTCAAGCCTCTCTGATCTTCCCATTTGATTCTGTTACGCCGACTGAATTCCTTCGTCAATTAGCTGAACTTTTGTTTACTCCCTGTCTCTGTCTTGTCTCTTCTTTTCCACTGACTTGTATTCACCCTTAAATCTAAATAGTTTCTCCTAAAACATTTGATTTCTTAAGAATTAGACACCAATTAGCTGAAGGTTGATCACCTTCAGCAGAACAGCTTAAAAGGTTCAGATGTCATTTCGTCACAAAGATCCATTTTTGCTCCTGTTTTCTTTAATTTTTTTAGTTATTAACTGGTTGTGAATCATCACGCTGGCAGGCGGGTTGTTGAGAAGTGTGGGCTTTCATGCTTTTATGTGTATGAATAAATTGTAGCGAGATCAATGGTATGTATAATTGCTGTCACAGAATTGATGCCAGCGTTGTGAAAGCACATTTAGACAGAATTAAAAATGTACAGCGCACTCTTGTTAATTGCTGTGAAAATTTGAGTCAAATCCGCAACAAAGGAGCTCAGCAGGAAGGTATTTTGTATAAATGTAGCTTAACAAATATACCCTTTATGTCTCATCAGAGGTCTCCCTCTTCCTCCTGTTTGATCAAACCAGGTCCCCACTATACTGAATGCACTACAGAGGAGTGTACAGGCTGTCCTAGTGGGCAAGATTCAAATCCAGGATTGGTTTGGAAATGGCATCAAACGTGCTGCTTTGATGAACAAATGGGTCCTGAAAGAAGTGACCATTGATGAAGATGAGCGCTGTCTTCTTCAGACCGACGGCTCCTTTCTGTATTTGCTCTGCAAGGATGGGCTCTACAAGGTTGGATCTGGATATAGTGGCACTGTCAGGGTATGTGACCTTCATGCTGCTTGTAGGTTTTGTTGTGGACATTGATGATTGTTGTTGTTTGCTCACATGTTGTCAATTCCTCAAAGGGACACGTGTACAACTCAACATCTCGAATCAGGAATCGAAAGGAGAAAAGGTCATGGCTCGGGTTTGCTCAGGTAACAAGTGCAGTTAATGTTTGTGTCACATGTTGAAAGTTTCAAACTGTAGTATGATAAAAAAAATGTAAATGTATGGTCTCTAGTTTTTATTGTTGTGCTAGTAAGAGTCAGCTACTATTATCAGTCAACAGATGTGTTTGTGTTGTGTCCTCAGGGGTACTTGTTGTATCGGGACACGAGCAACCATAGCATGTCAGCCATCAAGATCAACCCTGAGACTCTGGAACATGAGGGCGGGGTCACCATGCCTGGTACTGAGAGCCCCTTCATCAGTAAAAATCGAATGTAGGCCGAGTAAAGCAACATGACCCAGTATTCACTCTCTCTTTCTCTGTAGGTCAACATTCAGATGGACAGAACATAATCTTTACAGATGGAGATTACATCAATCAGATCGCAGCCTGCAAAGATGTAAGTTTTTATTGTTCTTGCTAAAGACACATCATTAAAATTTTAGCATTTCAGTTCTTTTTAGGCTCTTAGTAAAAAGAAATGTTGAAGCAGTTTCTGTGGTGAATGCTTCTTGCTGTAAACCCAGTTAACAAAGCTGGTTTTAATGTGCTTTTCTGGTTTTAGAAAATTCAGTTGCTTTTGAATTTTTTAGCATCTAAGTCTTGGGTTTAAAGGTCCTGTATAGTTTTGGACTGAGCCTCCCTGAGCTATATCATAGCTGTTGATCTTACACTGAATACAAACATTTTCAAACTGTTGGGATAGTCTTTATTCAGTGAGCTCACTGTACAAATCACTTTTTCAATAAGCAAACCGTCCACATGTAACCTCCGTTTTACTTGAGTTAAGGTTAGTTGTTGTTCTCAACTTGTTTTCTGAAGCACAATACACCTCAACCTGAGATGCCTTCTAGCCGCCTCGATGCGCCTTTGTGCTGGAAAGTGAGGTAGAAACAGAGGTGAATCGGTTGGCATGAGAAGTTGTTAGCCAACTTCGCAGGCCATTAATATGATGAACTGATTTATGGTCCGTGTGACCATTAAACAACAACAAACATGTTTATTATAGAGGAAATATCAATGATGACAGACAGCAACCTTTTATTTACTTAAAGTGAATAGTTAAACTGAATTAATTTGCATGTTTTTAAAATAATACCAGGGAGACAACCATCACACATTTAATGCATGTCCACTCCTCTTTTGGTTCTCCTATGCTCTCTTCATTTCTAAAAGTCTGTGTCTGTGGGGCGTGTATCTTTGATTTTTGTTTTAAAAGGTTGGAGGCAGCAGAAAGCTAGAATAGTCTTTGTGGCCATTTTGCAGAACTGTTTTATGAAAAAGCCAAGAAACTGAAATCACGCACCTCCCTCTCATCACCAGCGACAGCACAGAGAGGGAGTTGTAGCCATGTCTGTCTGTACATGTGTGTTGTGTATAGATGTGGGGCTTGGCAGTGAGGGCAGTGACTCCACATGTGGGTATTCGCCAGAGACCTTAATCTCAAAAGCAGTTGTGCGCATAAACACTGTAATGTGAGTGGGGGAGGGGAAAATGTGAAATCTATAAAATCTGCCGTTGCAGTCTGTTGTTGCATGTATCCACATCTCTTGCACACTGACCAACTTGCATTTCTATTACTAGTATAATTTTTATGTGTTGAACAGACATAGATTTACCTTGTTCTGTAATGTGGATGAAAATACTGTTGACACACAAAATATCCAATCTGTATGTATGTTTGTTTGGATACTAAGGCAGGACTTCAATGGGTTGCCCCGGATCTGCTGCATTGATCGACTTATTGCCTCCTGCCATTCAAGGCGCACAGTCATGAAATTGCATTTATGTGTACATGCTTCTCTGTCTGTTAGAAAAAACAATATCTCATGAACCCCTGCTGAGGTTAAAAAAAAACTGAAAGTCCTTCCTGGATGTATCTTGTGGATTCATCTCCATTCAGCTTAGCTGCTCAGTCACCCTCAGCAAATGCAAGAAATGTCTTCAACTGGGCCAACTTAAAACTACTTAGCTAAAATTCTATATGTTAGTAGTGCATGGGCATTCCAACACATACTCCACACACGGATCAAGTAATCGCTTTGTTTAAAACATTAGTGCGGAAAGCGATGGGTAATGCTTTTTTTAATTGTGCATGTTTTGTGAAACTCCAAAACAAATGATCTCAAAGGGTCAAAATAATACAACATATTGTATCATTATTGCAGCTTGATTGATGTTTTTATTAAAATTAGTGTGTTAGGACTTATTCTAATATACAGTATAAAGTAGGGATATAATTTTTTTTAAACAGATTTCATCTAAATGTCACACTAATGTTGTCTTCCTGTGCGTCCACCCTCCTGCAGGATGGTTTTGTCGTTCGCATCTACACTATGAGTTCAGACCCGGCCCTGCAGCAGGAACTACAGTTGAAGCTGGCAAGGAAATGTCTGCATGCCTGTGGCATTTCTCTCTTTGACCTTGAAAAGGATCTGCACATTATCAGTAAGCGATGCAAAATGTATAAATATCAGTGAAACTGTGGTTGGTGACTGGTGCTGTGCATCTGCAACAAGTTCTTTGTATTGTATGTGTGTAAAAGGCTGAACATTTGTTAGATATGATTAAAAGCACTGAGCTCACTAACCTCATAAATGGTGCATTGTTTTTTCCAGGCACAGGCTTTGATGAAGAGGCAGCATTGATTGGAGCAGGCAGGGAGTTTGCTCTGATGAAAACTGCCTCAGGAAAGGTAAGTGCTTGGTTTTCTAAAATAGTTACCAGTAATGAAAGTTAGTGCATTTGAAATGGTTAAACTAAACTGCGAGGTGTAGGGCTTTGATTTGGTAATGATTAACAAGGCACAGCAGAGAGTAAATGGGTCAGGGTGCAAAAGGCTGAATATAGATTGTGTTTTTGCATCTTTTTATCCATTTCCAGTGAGCATTTTAAGCCATTATTATCCATTATCTTCCTCTTATTCCGAGTTGGGTCGCGGGGGCAGCAGCTTGAGCAGAGAGGCCCAGACATCTTGTTCCCCAGCCACTGCTTTCAGCTCTACTGGGAGGATTCCGAGGCGGTCCCAGGCCAGACGAGAGCCATAGTCTCTCCAGCATGCCCTGGGTCTCCTCTCAGTCGGACATGCCTGAAGCTCCTCCCTAGGCAGGTGTCCAGGAGGCATCCTTACCAGATGTCCAAACCACCTCAACTGGCTCCTCTCGATGTGGAGGAGCAGCGGCTCTACTCAGAGTCTCTGATAACTGAACTTCTTACCCTGTCTATAAGGGAGAGTCCAGATATCCTGCGAGAAATCTCATTTTGATCACCTGTATCTGCATTCTTGTTCTTTCGATCACYGCCCAAAGTTTGTGACAACAGGTGAGGGTAGGAACGTAGACAGACAGCTAAACAGAGATCTTTGCCTTWCAGCTCAGCTCCATCTTCACCACAACAGACCAGTACAGAGTCTGCAGTGCTGCAGAAGCTGCACCGATCCATCTATCAATCTCTTGCTCCATTCTTCCCTCACTCATGAACAAAACCTCAAGATATTTAAACTCCTTTACTTAAAGCAGAACTTCACACCCAACCTGGAGAGAGCAATCCACCCTTTTCTGACTGAGGACCATGGAATCTCAGATTTGGAGGTGCTGATTCTCATCCCAGCCACTTCGCATGCTCCAAACCACTCCAGTGAGAGCTGAAGATGACAGCACAATGATTCTAACAGGACCACATCATGGAATCCTGAGGCCACAGAAGCAGACTCCCTTCGCMCTCTGGCTGCACCGAGAAATTCTGTCCATAAAAGTTATGAACAGAATCGGTGACAATGGGCAGCCCTGGTGGAGTCCAACTCCCACAATATGAACCGAACTCTCACACTCCTTGAATAGGGACTGAATGGTTTATACCACAGACCCATAATCCTATACTTGTTGAGTACCTTCCAGTGTGTACCTCAAGGAACATAGTCKAACACCTTCTCCAAGTCTTAATATCAGTCAGGTTTTAATATTAGTAAACACTAAACCAGAATCAAAACTCTAGATTGTTTTTAGGGTTTTCACATATCTAAAGTTCTTAGTTGAAGTTAATATCTCTAAATAAAACAGGATTAGGTAACTGATGTCTTCATGTCTCTTAATGTGTGTGTGTGTGTGTGTGTGTGTGTGTGTGTGTGTGTGT
>NW_013952712.1:183334-199465 GCF_001266775.1 Austrofundulus limnaeus | reverse complement strand
GTGTGTGTGTGTGTGTGTGTGTGCAGGCCTTGTTTTTCCTACATTGTGGGGCCCAGTTTTAAGGAAAATGCCGCCTCGTGGGGACCGGGTGCTCCTTGGGCCCCACAACTTCGGAGGCTGATGTTGGGTGTGGGGGTTGGGTTTAGGACCAAGGTGTGAATTGAGTTTAGGTTGGTTTTAGGGTCAAGTAGATACCTGTGAGGTTTTCCTTAGGGTTTGTGGTAAGGGTTAGGATATAAAATTACCAAAAAATTAATGGAAGTCAATAGATGGGCCCCACAAGGATATAAAAACAAGTTTGTGTGTGTCTGAGGGATGTTGAACCAATTTTTTTACTAGTGATCATATTCATACTGAGCTCAAAAAGCTTATAACTTTGCATGAGTATTTAACTCAGCTACTCTTGACTCTTAATTTATTTAGTCGAGCTAGTCASTGCTTTGTTGAAGTAGATTTTTTACATAGCTGGGACAATGGCTTTACAAGATGTGAATGCAAAGTATGTAGATGGTTCAGGGTGTGTTCCTGGGTGTAGTTGTTTGTGCATTTGCTGTAGGTGTGGTGCAGTTCTTTTAAAGATAGCAGTCCAGGGTTGTTGCCTGCTTCACGATATATGTGTCTGTGAAAAGGCATAATCTTTGAGGGCACCTTATCAGCAGATTATTCTCACTACCACTGGCTGGATTTGCAAAAATAAAAAGGAGCAACTGCGCAGTATTTTGTCTTTGTTTAAACATTTAGACTTCACTTCATACCAGTTGTATAATAAATATGATAAATGCTGTGGTTATGGCTTACAAGAAAGCTGCCATTGTCATTTGGTGCTTTTGGAAATGTGTAATAGTGTTTCTAAGTTTCTGATTTGAAGTAAAAAAAAAACTCCTTTCTGCTGCACACTTATGTGAATTTTAAACGCTTCTCTGTTTGAAGCCTGGAAATTCAGTGACAATAATTTTCAGTAGTTCACCTTTTTTTCTTTACTCTTTTTGTTCTATTCTTTGTCTCAGATCTACTACACAGGAAAATACCAAAGCCTCGGAATAAAGCAGGGTGGCCCATCTGCAGGAAAATGGGTGGAACTGCCCATAACAAAGTCTCCTAAGATTGCTCAGTTCGCAGTTGGCCATGATGGTTCTCATGCCCTCCTGGTAGCTGAGGATGGAGGAGTTTTCTTCACAGGCTCTGCCAGCAAAGGAGAGGACGGAGAGTCTAGTAGGACATTTTTCTATGTACCTGCAAATATTTTACAGCTACTTTTATTAGATGCTGCTGCTGATTTAAAAGGGACGTCTTATTTGCTTTTGTAGCTAAAAGTCGCAGACAACCCAAACCTTACAAGCCCAAGAAGATAATCAAATTAGAGACGAAGACAGCGGTGTATACAGCATGCAACAATGGCAGCAGCAGCATTGTCACAAAGGATGGAGAGCTCTACATGTTCGGCAAAGACGCTATTTATAGTGACAGCACCTGTAAGTTGACATGACATATTGAATTTTCAGCTACGGAGAACTTTTTCTTTAAAAATTTCTGTATGTTTTGATCTTTTATAGCCTTTTATGAAGATGAAATTGTCACGTGTCTCTTTTTAGAGAAATAAATATTCCTTTGTGTCTCCACAGGCCAGGTAACAGACCTCAAAGGTCACTTTGTAACTCAGGTTGCCATGGGTAAGGCTCATACATGTGTCCTGACCAAGAATGGGGAGGTGTGGACATTTGGGGTAAACAACAAGGGCCAGTGTGGCAGAGACACTGGAGCCATGAGCCAGGCAGGGAAAGGTAAGCACACACACACAGAACACATCATGGCACATCATGCAACTCACAATCTAGTCTAATAGTTTTACTGTTTTTATTTATATTTTCTGCAGCGTTTGGGGTAGAAAACATGGCCACAGCCATGGACGAGGACTTGGAGGATGAGCTAGAGGAGAAGGAGGAGAAGAGCATGATGTGCCAGCCAGGCATGCACAAGTGGAAGCTGGACCAGTGTATGGTTTGCACTGTGTGTGGAGACTGCACCGGCTACGGAGCCAGTTGTGTCAGTAGCGGACGACCAGACAGAGTACCAGGAGGGTAGGTCACAACAACGAAAGCTACAAATCGTATGTGCTCATCTGATAAAGTAGTTAAAACAAAGGTATTTTTTCTAGTCAGCAGTTGTCTTTATCTGCTTTTAGATTAAGTTCTTTAAATAATTAATCGTAATATTTTTGTTTTGTTTTTTGTGTACCAGTATCTGTGGTTGTGGGTCTGGAGAGTCGGGCTGCTCAGCGTGTGGTTGTTGTAAAGCCTGTGCCAGGGAGCTCGACGGCCAGGAGGCGAGGCAGAGAGGTATCTTTGATGCTGTGAAGGAGATGATTCCACTGGATCTGCTGCTAGGTATTTGTCCACTAATAGCTCTTCACTGTACATGTTTTTATGCACAATAAATATAACACACAGATACACACATGCTCCGCTTGGTTTATGCTTGTGTAGCTATGCAACGTGCAGAATACAGTGACTGTAGCTCAGGATGTTGGGGCAGAGTAGTCATGTTTTGGTAAAAATATTGCTGAATTTATATTCTTATTTTTCTCATCTTCAGCGTTCTTGTGTTAAAGACTCAACCCAGCGCTGTGGACTTCATGTCCTGTTTGAATGAAAGAGTCTTTCCAGAATATTTAGTGTCATAGATGGAGCAGATCTGCACAGTGTGAGCACACAACACCTCGGATCTGCTGCTAAAAACTCTTGGTCCCGTTTTCTTTTGTAAAAAATAATAATATAAAAATTTAACTTTGAAAGCTTATGGAGTTAAATCAATGTTATTCTCATTTTGTTTTAATTCTAATGGAAACAACATGTAAGAGAAGCTGTAGTTGATAAAAAACTGCCTGAAGCCAGTGACACGTGTTTGATTAGCTGCAATCATATATCTTCAGCAAAAACAAAACGACAGGTGTGTACCACTCTGATGTTGAATTGTTTTGCTGCAATCTTGTGTGATTTGTGCATTGTTCTATCAGGGTGATGAAAGTGGACAGCCATGTTTAACAGCATTGAACTGGAACTGGTCCTAAATTATAGGCTGCAGTTCTTATTATCATACATATATTTTTAGATAAAAAATACAAACAAATCTTGCTCAAGTTGAAACTCAGGTTTTATATAGTGTGGCTGCTGCACCTTCATCAAATAGAGACTTTAGTTTTCCATCCTTTTTTAAAAAAAATACAAATTACTTAAAGCTATTACAAATGATAATCTTGTTAAAATGTAATCTGCACGTTTGTTGGATTTCTTTAAATAACTCTCCTGAGCAGTACACTGTCTTTCCAAGTCATGCTGTTTCTACAGGTGTCACACTGTCTGCTGCATTCGCTTGAACACTGTGCCTCACGCTCCTGCCATGGTTCAGTCCTTGTTATAATACTTTTGCATAGAGTCGTTGCTCCTGCATCACATCTTCCCATCACTCATTGACATTTGTCCCGTTCTGCTCTGCTCTGCTTCATCCTCCCTCCTTCTCCTTCATCCTGTTTGGGGCGGCCTTTTTTTATGTTTTCAGCTGTGCCTGTCCCTCCCCCTCCAGGAGTGAACATCGAGGAGCACATTCAGATCAGGCAGGAGGAGAAGCGACAGAGAATCAACCGTCGCCATCGGTTGGAGGAAGGCAGAGGTACGGGCCAAAAACTCCAGACGACATGGTTTGAGGAGGAGTTCTCTTTTGTCTAGAGTTAAAATGTTCTTGGCAGTCTTCCTCAACATAGTCTCAGTTGTGATGGATGTAATAAAGAGTGTAATTACAAACTTTATGTCCATCCCTTTTTGGTTTCAGTTTACATTCAGGTGTGCGCTTGTGTGATGTGACCCTCCCCTGTTGCTTGTGTCTACAGTGTGTGTGTGTGTGTGTGTGTGTGTGTGTGTGTGTGTATTGTTGTGATGTAGTATTATCATGTATTCTTTCCCATTTGTGAGCATTGTGCATGCATGTGAAAGTTTTTTTCTCCCCCAGGCCCCCTTGTTTTTCCTGGTCCCATTTTTATGAACCAGCGTGAGCAGGCCCTAGCCAGAATAAGACCCCTCCAAGCACTAAGGCATAAACGGGACAAGCACAAAGGTACTATGGTCTTCACTAATTCAGTGGGTGTAGAGACACCCTTTTGACCCATCTCCTAATCTGGCTGTCCCGTCCACCTCCTCTTTCACTCTCTGACGGAAGGACTTTTATGTCTCCACCAGATCTCATGGTAATAAAAAAACTATACAAATATTAGACCAAGTAAAAAGGAACTTAAAGTAAATATATTCACTTGTACAGCAAAATAAATCTTTTGATAGCAAAAAATTTTATAAACATACAGAGTTTTGCCAACCCATGTCCTGGCTTAGGTAGCTTTAATTTTAAAAGTAGTCTGCTCTCTCTGACCTCTTTGTTCTTTACAGACGTGAGTAGAAATCAATGTCCAGGGCTAACTGGATTTATCATCACTCCCATGGCTTTGTTTGTTGCTTCTATAGATGCAGCATGACTAGCAGACAAAATTAGGACATTTTGAGAGGAAGCACTGATGACTGAGACGTTTACAAACTGACCCAGATTGTGAGATTGATGAGTTATGTTTTAGATGAGGAACTTTGTAGAAACCACGTAAAACCTGAAACTTTTTGTTGTCTTATAGTTGTGAAATGATACAGGCAGAATGACACTTTTCATTTGATCAGGCGGACTGATACAGCCAGCAGGCTCATCAACACAAAAACTGCAGTTTTGCATATTAATGTTATTCATTTGAAAATACAACGACAAACCAAACACTCATACAAAAGTGCTGGGATTTAAAATCCGCTTTTCTAGAGCTTGCTCACAGTGGTACGAGAAATTTGAGTTTGGCTAAAGTCTGCCTGAAAAGAGACCTCAACTTGAATAGGAGTTTATTCCTTTGTAAGACTACTCGGGTAAAGTACCAACTCACGATGGCTACTTCACAGAACCCCATTTCTAAAAACTTTAACTAGGGCTGATACTTGAAACTAGATAAAACAATAACGATATATATACTGTATCATGATAGACACATGATCAATATTAATAGAAAATATGTCAGGCAGAACATTGGTATTTTCACTTACGGAAGCTTAAGAAATCACATAGGGAAATAAAAATGTGGACAGACCGGGAACGGAGGTTATGACAATAGCTACTGAAGCTGTAAAATCACTACCCAGCTCCTCTGTCCACACTGGCACAATTTAATATTTTTTCCTCTTTTTCTCTGGCTTATTAAAATAATTGCAGTCAGCCTAACACTGCTAACGAGGTTCACAAAAATTTAGAAAATTTATGCAGGGAAACAAGTTACAGACCGAACCACAGATTGTGACAACACACAACAGCTACTGAAACTGTAAAATTGCTACCCAATGACTAAATCCCAGCTAAGCAAGGCTGATGGCATCAACTAACTCACTCAGTCTTTAAGCTGGCAACAACCTGTTGAGCAATATGCGAAGTAGCAGTTTCATGTTTCTCCATCGTGCCTCATAGCTGCTTAAAAAATAAAAAAAGAATGACGTGGAGTGAAAGGAGAAAATGAGTGCAACGGCTCAAGAGGAGTTTGTGGACGAAAAAGGAAAGATCCCATCACCAGCTAGGCAGTATTAATCAATCAACCTTTTTCTCCTGTTCCTTATGTCAAAGAGAGAAAACAAAGAACTAATCAGTAAATATCGATATCGACTGATGTGAAACTGTTATATTGTGATACATTTTTCAGCCATATCACCCAGCCCTTATCTTAACTATCACTTTAAAAGAAGTATTCTGGAGAAAAACTCATCCAGTGAGAATTAAATTGATAAAAACTCTGTTAATTTTAGATAAATTGTGCTTTTCTTTCAGTGAAAACAATTTATAATAAGCACCTTTATTTCCTGTCTAAAATGATCAGGACTATCTTAGAATACAAAAGACTCACTAGGATGAAACTGTCACACTCCTGTGAATAACATCCAGAGAAAATTGATTTTCTTATCAGAAAATGCCAAAGTAATTATGTCATAAAAATTATATTATATAGAAACATGTTTGTAAAATGGTTTTAACACTCATTCATTGTCCAAGTGGGGGTCAGATGTAGTTGAGTGGTGCTTTATTTATTGTTTTGGCCTATTTTCCTTTACTTTGAACCCCAGTTGAGTACCTACTGTACTTACACACTCCATGTTGTCTAATGATGGTTGTCCTGATGCATCTCAGTAATCCAGGTAAAAAAAAATCAAAAAGAAAAAAATTGTATAGGTCCTCTGGACGGGTTCTTCTCTAATGAAACGTTTCTTCTCTCCTCCAAGAGACTTCTTCAGTCTGAGAGTTTCAGGCAAAATTCAGGCTTTCTCAAACCAACGTTCCTCTCTATCAAGAATGAGAACATCCTCATCTCTGAAAGAGTGACCACTGGCCTGTAAATGAGTGAAAACCGCAGAGTTTCTAATCTCCTTTCTAATCTTCTTTCTAATGATGGTTATTAAGAACAGAAGACTTACTTTTATGTCTGTCTGAAAACAATAACAGCTCTCTGAAACTGTGCACTAAGTGTACTGATGCTTTCTCCCTTAATGTTATGTAAGGAATGAAAGTTGTGCAGGGTTTCATTAATAGCTTACCTGTTTGAGGAACATCTCAAAATCTTTTATGCAAAGATTCAATGTTAGATTGCACAACTCTTTTGAGCAGTCTTCTTGTTTTTAGCATCTTTCTTATATTTTCTGTTTTACATTTACTTTAATAATTGACGCAACTACAAGCTGAAAAGCGGGCAAAAGAAGAAAAGCTTAAAATATTCCAATCATTATTCACCCCTGAGACTTTGTTCGGCGCAGCTCTGGTCTGAAAATAACCCATTCAGTGAGGGGGTCAGATTTGTAGAGGATTGTGGTTTTTACAGACCCAGCCTGGACTGGATTTATAGTCCTAAGTTTAGCCTCCACACCCACTGCTCAAACTCTGGATTCTGAGGTCTGYGACCAAAGATGCACATCTCTACATAAGACAATGCAGGGTAACAGGGTGGAACAATCAGTGGCTGATGTCATCTCCTACACCTGGATCCAGCCAACAGGCCTTTACCAACAATTGTGTTTTTAAGGCTGCTGTCATACTTAATACTTTTGTTTGTATTTGTTTATTTTATATTTAAAGTCCTGTAAAATCAACTAGTCTTCCAGATTTATTATTAAAAATAAAAGGATGATTTTTTAAAAACCTTTTTGCAGAGCACAAACAAAACCTTTCTGTTGCAGAGGCGTTGATCCCTCCTGTCTATTCCAGCATGTTCTCCCCATTTCTCCCTGTTTTCTGTTGAGTCCTCTCTCTTTCCTCCAGCTCTGTTTCTCAGGACTGTGCAGAGACACTCACCCTGGTGGTTTATAGCTGCCCATTACACTTCTTTCACCGGATCCTCTGCACTCAGACATACTAACTTTTATTGCTTGCCTCATAGATGGTAGCAGCGAGCGTGGAGAGAAGGATGCCAGCAAAATTACCACCTATCCTCCAGGGGCCGTGAGATTTGACTGTGAGCTGCGGGCCGTTCAAGTCAGCTGCGGATTTCACCACTCGGGTAGGTTCTTCTCCCTCATGGCTGCTGCTGCTCGTTCACCTGGACAWTTAGTTTTTATCTGTGAAATACCGCGACAAATTAAGAGTTAAAAATAGAGCAAGAGGAGATTACTTTGGAGAACAGACACAAGACGTGTCAGCTTTGGTTCTGTTACTTCACAGTGGTCTTAATGGAGAATGGAGACGTCTACACGTTTGGTTATGGCCAACATGGACAGCTCGGACATGGAGATGTCAACTCCAGGTACGTCGTCTGGTAAAATGTTTGAACTCGTTTTCCATTTTCAAATAGAACATTAACTCCTTCACATAGAAAGTTTGTAACAAAACAGAAAAGTTTAAAATGTTTTTTCAGACATTTTAAACATGTTTATTGGAGTTGAAATGGCCGAATTTGAACAACTTGCAGTTCTCCACACACACATCACTCAGTCAAGTCAAATTTATTCCTAAAGCACATTTAATAATAATAAAAAGCAGGTTGTTGCCTAAGTGCTGAACAATAAAGGTGAAAATGTAAATAAAACAAAASAAATGAATTTAAAAATATCAGAAAACAATAAATAAAGAACACATAATAACAAAATACTAAAATAACTCACACGTGWTTAAAAGTCAGGATACCACTTTACAATAAGGCTCCCCTAATAGATGGCTTATAAAGAGTTTATAGATTATAGATAAGTTACCAATTCATCTGTAAACACTTTATAAATCTTTAATAAATGTTTATTATGCAATAATTAAGGACGAAAGACAAAACTGTCCAGTTTCTTACCAAATAATGAGACAAATGTGTTCACTTACCTTAAGGTGCTATAATAAACATTTCAGACTAGGTTACCACATTGTAAGCACAATAACAATAAACACATTTTGACATTAATATTGTACTGTATTACTGTATTATAAATATCCACAACTGTAAAATGGAGACTTATCATAAAGTGTAATACAGTACACTATTTATTAATGACAAATAAACTTTTGTAAATGTCAAGTAAATGTCAAGTTAGTCTTTAATGTGAAAAATCATCATTTTTTTAACTTTGTGTTGATGATCAATATTTGAAATTGTTGTTCAAAGATGTAACTGTCAACAATGTTAATGTATCAAAAAAGGAAAAAAAGAAGTCATGTTAACATACCAAATAATCCAACCCATCCAAAATAGTGAACAGTTTTACACTTTAAGGATACCTTTAGTATTTGTGGATATTTATAATGCAATAATACAGTACAATATTATATGTTAAAATATGCATTTCCTAATCGTTATTGTGCTTACAAGGTAGCAAACTAGTATGAAATGTTTAAAACAGATTTGTCTCAGTATTTGGAAAGAAAACGGACAGTTTAGTCTCTTTTTTGTCCTTAATAAATGCATAATAAACACTTATTAATAATTTATGAAGTGTTTACAGATGAATTAATAACCTATCTATAAACTCTTTAAAAGCCATCTATTATAAGGGAAGCCNCCTTTAGTATTTGTGGATATTTATAATGCAATAATACAGTACAATATTATTTGTTAAAATATGCATTTCCTAATCGTTATTGTGCTTACAAGGTAGTAAACTAGTATGAAATGTTTAAAACAGATTTGTCTCAGTATTTGTAAAGAAACAGGACAGTTTAGTCTCTTTTTTTGTCCTTAATAAATGCATAATAAACACTTATTAATAATTTACGAAGTGTTTACAGATGAATTAATAACCTATCTATAAACTCTTTAAAAGCCATCTATTATAAGGGAAGCCTTTTTGTAAAGTGGTACCAAAGTCAGTGAGAACAGGTRCGTTTTTTTTAGAGATTTWAAAACAGGAAGTGACAAGGCCTGTCTCATGTTGAAAGGCAGATTGTTCCAAAACTTAAATCAACATTTCTCTCTCCCAGGGGCTCACCGACTCTGGTGCAGGCTCTCCCTGGTCCAAGTGTCCAGGTGACGGCGGGCAGTAACCACACCGCAGTTCTCCTCGTGGATGGGCAGGTCTTTACGTTCGGCAGCTTCTCGGTGAGAAACTGTTTCACATTCCTGTTTAGTGAGTACACATTTCTTTTTCTTTTAAGTCCGAGTGTTAACCTGCTGACTTTCCAGAAAGGACAGCTGGGAAGGCCCATCTTGGACATGCCCTACTGGAATGCCAAGCCGTCGCCGATGCCCAACATCGGTGCCAAATATGGACGRAAGGCTACCTGGATTGGTGCCAGTGGAGACCAGACATTCCTGCGGATCGATGAGGCTCTAATTAACTCCCATGTCCTTGCCACTTCAGAGATCTTTGCCAGCAAACACATCATCGGGCTTGTGCCCTCTTCTGTGTCTGAACCACCTCCATTTAAATGCTTGCTCATCAACAAGATGGACGGAAGCTGCAGAACCTTCAATGACTCGGAGCAGGAGGACCTGCAGGGATTTGGACTTTGTCTGGACCCCGTTTATGATGTMATATGGAGGTAAATAACACTGGAGGAATAAAAAACATGATTTGACAAATAAAGAATTACCAAAAAAATTTAAATGCTTTTTTAAAAACATCTGAATAAACACTGAATGCATCAAAACACAATTTATCTTCTTGCAAAAAAACCTTCCTCAAATATCACATTTCTACCTAATATTCCCTCTTGTCCTCTGCTCTCTGTTTGCTTTTAGGTTTCTGCCTGCCTCTAGAGAGATGTGGTGTTACAATGCAGTGATAGCTGATGCTCGGGTGCCCTCTGCTACAGATCTTCAGGCTCGCTGTAGCATCCTCAGTCCAGAACTCGCATTACCCTCCGGATCACAAGCAACCACCACTCGTTCCCAYGGAGCCCTGCACATCCTCGGTAATCCTCAGCAGTGGTCCGAGGTTTGATGTTCCTCATCCAGTAGAGTATTTTCAGGGTTCCTGCRGATCCTTAAAAAGTCTTAAAAGGCATTGAATTCATCAATCCAAAAATAAGGCCTTAATTAGCCTTAAAATGTCTTAAAATCAATCTTTCAGAAGTCTTAAAAATGTTAACTCATTGTACATAGGATGATTGTAATTCATCTCAAATATTAAAATAATGGGTAAAAATTATTTTTTTAAATGTTCACATGCCTGTTTGACATCACTTCCTGTTATTTCACATGCAAATATCTCAACTGTTCATCTGAGCAGTATGAAATTCATTTTGTAATATGTTAATGTTTTCCAAGAATGTATTCACTTTTCTTACAAAATATTGATGTCACAGGCACTTTAAGGTTTCAGCTACAGCGATTTGGGGTTAGACCCCACTGTGGGYCATAAAACTCCAAATTTTGGGTCGTTAGAGGATTTCCAGAAATTAAATTAAGTTTAAAACTGACTGCTAAGAATGTTTCTGTTTTAGTTAGATAAGGATAAAAACAATATTTGAATACGTCAACCAAAAATACTTTGATTCATGAGTTTCTGCCTGTTTTTATTTTTTTGTCATTTGTGTTTATTATGAAATTGGTCTTAATTTTTATGTATTTTTTATTAATTGGTTTTAAATTTAATTTCACTTGACATTAAAAAGTCTTAAATTTAACTTGCTTTCAACTGTAGGAACCCTGATTTTATAACTGTTATTTGTTTTTGTAGTTTTAAGGATTTGCCTGTAATGAYTGTAAAAAGATTAATAGATTTTTTTAGATTTTTACATTTGAATAGATGTTTGATACTGAAAGTTTTTACCCAAATCATCCCCAGTTTTATTACTGCTTTAACCTTTTGTCAGAATATTCAACTTCTTTTAGATTACAGTTTGAGAACTTGATTTAAAGGTTGTGGAGGAAATWGATTTGATCCTAACCATCATTTAAATAATGTTTGTAGCCTTTTTTAATGATGTGGACTCATTGGGTTTTTTCTTTTAGGTTGCCTGGACACGTTAGCGGCCATGCAGGAGTTAAAAATGGGTGTAACTAGTGCAGAAGAAGAAACGCAGGCAGTGATGAAGGTCTACTCAAAGGAGGACTACAGCGTTGTTAACCGCTTTGAGAGTAAGACTTGAGACACTTTTTAAAGGTGTAGGAGAAATATGTGGGTATTACAARCTTAAATAACACAATTATATCAAGCTTGACAAATGTTTATTCTCTTAAGTAAAACAACTATCAGCCTTTATGTGCATAATTTAATTGATCTGAGCTAATTTTGCTTAATTTAATTGATCTGAGCTAATTTTGCTTAATTTAATTGATCTGAGCTAATTTTGCTTAATAAACAGCCTAATTTAAACATCAAAAGAAATGGATGAACAATAATTTATCTTTGCAGCTGTAACATTTTACTGATTTTCTGTGTAATGTTTAAAGGTCACGGTGGAGGCTGGGGCTACTCTGCTCACTCTGTGGAGGCCATCCGCTTCTGTGCRGATGCAGACATCTTGCTGGGGGGGTTGGGGCTGTTTGGAGGGCGAGGGGAGTACACTGCTAAGATCAAGGTGACAAAATCTATCACTTTTTTAAAAATGAAATGTAATTGTTATTGCTGGAAGCGTAGGGTTTTCTTTTTGCACAAATATATATATAATTCATGGTTTTTAAACAGTTTTCTACAGATATCTACAGATATCTACAGATATCATGTTTGGCTGAATAGTTTTATTGTTGTAACTATTTGTAAATGTTTCAAATGAAGCTTTTTGAGCTGGGGCCCGATGGAGGCGACCATGAGACTGACGGTGATCTGCTCGCTGAGACTGATGTTCTGGCCTACGACTGTGCAGCCAGGTATGGCAAAAACATTATTCTTTTTCACCAAAAATACTCGTGTTTGTCTGTTTGCTGCTGTTTTTGAGGAAAAAAATATATATACCAATGTGACCCTCCTGTGATTGATGGTCCTGTTTGTTTTCAGGGAGAAATATGCCATGATGTTTGATGAGCCGGTGCTGCTGCAGCTCGGCTGGTGGTACGTGGCKTGGGCCCGAGTGTCGGGTCCCAGCAGTGACTGCGGTTCCCACGGACAGGCAACTATCACAACTGATGATGGGTGAAACTCATTTGCTATCCAAAACATAAAGTGTTTGTCTTGACATTTAACATAGTCCTCATGATGCTCGCTGCTTCTGTGGCTTTTTTTCAGTGTGGTGTTTCAGTTCAAAAGCTCTAAGAAGTCAAACAATGGTACGGATGTTAATGCGGGTCAGATACCTCAGCTACTTTACAGGCACGTACAGTTCTTTGCATTTTGTCTAAAYGGATGCAAGCCTTATTTTACTCACACGGTTATTCATTTACTTTCTTCAAATATTAGACTTCCATCAAATGACGGCAATGCATCTAAAGGAAAACAGCAGAGCAGTGAACCAGTCCACATCCTCAAACGCTCGTTCGCTCGTACAGTGTCAGTGGTGAGTACTTTTGATACATCATTTCACTGTCACAACGTTTTTACAGCACTGACTGATTGACCTCTCTTTGCAGGAGTGTTTTGAGTCTCTGCTGAGTATCCTTCACTGGAGCTGGACCACTCTGGTTTTAGGTGTTGAGGAACTCAGAGGGCTGAAGGGTTTCCAGTACACCGCCACACTGCTGGACCTGGAGAGACTGCGCTTTGTTGGCACGTGCTGCCTCCGCCTGCTCCGGGTCTACATCTGTGAAATTTTCCCCATTACTGGTAGGTACACAAAACCTTTAAATGCACCCAAGTGCTGATTGATTCATGGTTTTTTGCAGCAAAGAAACTAAATTTTAAAGAGTGATTTGTGTTTAAAACGGTGGGAAAATAAACAGGCTTTTTTTCCCCACTTCATCCAGAAATGTTCCAAATGTGTTTTTTTTTACAAGAATTATTTTTCATCAAGTTCTTTGTCTCTCTGACTTCTAGCCAGCACCAAAGCTGTGGTGGAGGAGTCGAGCAAGCTGGCAGAGTGTGTGGGAAAGACACGCAGCCTACTGAAGAAGATCCTGTCAGAAGGCATGGACAACTGCCTGACTAAACTGGACAATGACCCTCAGGGCTACTTGTCTCAGCCGCTCACCTTGCTGGAAGCTGTGCTGCAGGAGTGTCACAACACCTTCACCTCCTGCTTTCACTCCTTTTACCCRACTCCTGCTCTACAGTGGGCTTGCCTGTGCGATCTGCTCAACTGCCTCGACCAGGTAGAGTGATTTCAAACTTCAAATTCTTAAAAATGTCTTTGAACAATTGTCTTGACCAGACAAAAAAAATGTTAGCATCCTAGAAACAAAAATGATCTTCCCGTAACTCAGGACATTGCCGAAGCCAATTTCCGCACATCCAGCAGCCGCCTGCTGGCAGCTGTAATGTCAGCTCTGTGTAACACCTCGGTGAAGCTGACCTCCATCCTGCCAATTGCATATGATGGAGAAGTGCTGCTGCGCTCACTGGTCAAACAGGTCAGCACAGAGAATGATTCTGCGCTAGCTCATCGCTTCCCCCTGCTTGTGGCCCATATGGAGAAACTAAGCCATGTGAGTTGTTCGCACGTCTTTCAACCCAACATATCAACCTTAATATTGTTTTCAGACTTACTTATTTTGA
The DNA here is from genome assembly GCF_001266775.1 of Austrofundulus limnaeus. Lineage (NCBI taxonomy): Eukaryota > Metazoa > Chordata > Actinopteri > Cyprinodontiformes > Rivulidae > Austrofundulus > Austrofundulus limnaeus. Next base: position 185,351 of record NW_013952712.1, on the reverse strand, counting down.
TTTATGAGCTTTTATTGGCCATTACCATCCATATTTAAGATAAGTGATCTAGAGATGTTTGTTACTGCTTTAGACGGAGGAGAACCTGATGGGCATGACCAGTTTCCGGGAAGTACTGGAGAAGATGCTGGTGATCGTGGTGCTTCCAGTGAGGAAGAGTTTGAGGAAGGAAGTGGAGCTGTTCTCTCCTCACCTGGTCTCCAACACATGTGGGCTGCTGGCCTCCATCGTCTCTGAACTCACCGCTTCAGCCATGGGCTCTGAGGTAACGTCACTCAGACAATCATCACGTGTGTCTCTGTAAACTTTGTTTTCAGAAACATAAAGATAAAAATGAAGGTTAATTTTTTTTTTTTTTTGAATAGCAGATTTTTCACACAGCAGCCCAATCTGCTTTTCTATAATCAGACATTCAGTCTATCGCTGTTTCAGTTTTGAGCTTTTTTTCCCCTCATATTTGTCTAACTTCCTGGATTGGGTTATTTCCTCCCAACACATTTGAATGATCAGATCACGTCTTACCTCGCTTTGTTTTTTCCCACTCGTCTGTGCTTTGCCCTTTTGTTTAAGCTGTAATTGACAGTGACAGACATGGTGTCTGGGTTTATGATAGAAAAATAACAAGTTGGGGGGTGGGGACTTTTTGTTGTGTCCTTATGTTATCCTGAGTTATTATGTGGGCATGGCAGATGTCTTTCGCCCAGTTTATCTCTCACGCACGCTTTCTGTCATTATATTTGTCTGGTACACTCGTGCACTGCCGTTAGGACCCCTGTTGCCATGGTAATGTCACCTTACATCAGCCCTCCACACCACAGTTTTTCTCTCCAGTCTGTTGTCAGGGAAACAAGTCTTCCTCCCCTGAGCACCTGATCGGCTCCCTTTGCAGCTGCGTCTGGCTCTTTACAGTCATGCCGCTCATATAAATAGTAACTGTTTACTTTCCCTTATGCATGACAGGCATGAGAGGTTTTTATTTCAGACAATTAGCTTTTTGTGTCTTTCAAAATAAATAAACTTTTCTGGATTTCTCTTGTAGATAATAAACAGCTTTGTTCAACTGACCAATTTTTCCAGTTGTTTCAGTTTCACAGTGTATACATACATACATACATATTTGGATACATTTTATGTTTTTCAGGTTGACGGGTTAAACTCACTCCACTCTGTGAAAGCATCTCCCAACCGCTTCACCAAAACAAGCCAGGGGCGCAGCTGGAACACAGGCAACGGCTCCCCAGATGCCATCTGCCTGACCGTGGACAAGCCAGGCGTAGTTCTGGTCGGGGTCTGCGTCTATGGGGGAGGCGGCATCCATGAGTATGAACTAGAGGTGCTCGCCGATGATGTGAGTAATTATTAATCATTTCAGCTAAAACAGTGGTGGGCACCAGTCAGCTAAAGTGCAAATCCGCTAWTTGCTGTCATTTGCGCTTTAGCAGTCTTACTAATTTTTATAATTTATAAGCGGATTTGCGCTTTCTAAAGTTAAAATGCAGTACCGCTAATAACTAACTATATACCAGTTATCACTATCTTGAATATCGGAAAGTATGGTTTATCATCATTAAAACGGGCCAAACGCCATCTGACATTACAGTAAAGAAATTCCCTTAAAGAGTTTTTTATTTTCTTGAACAGCAGAGAGGGCTTGCTGTTAGTGACCAACACCATGATGAAACACAGTATGGCAACAGCGCCCTCTCATACGAATGATAAAATAACACAAAGCTTTATCCTGTGACTAACTGAAATTGTATCAGTGGYGGATGCTGGTCTTTTAAGGAGAGGAAGCTCAGTTTTGGCCTACATAATAAAATGTGTGAGTTATAAATTCTACCCTCCGTTCCTTTTCAAGAAAATGATCTGTGACCCTGTATTTGGTGACCCTGACGTGATGAATAAGCAGAAAACATTGGATTTTATTTTTGGCTGTTGAAGAACCTGAGAAGATTTTTGAAACATCGTCTGCTGAGAGTGAGTACAGAAAAGCTTCAAGATGCCTCCTTTATTTTCC
>NW_013952712.1:180062-182434 GCF_001266775.1 Austrofundulus limnaeus | reverse complement strand
TATCTGCTCCTATTTACAAAAAATATTAATTTCAAACAATAAACCAAATAATAAAACAAAACAAAAAATTCAACTCCTCAAACAGTGACTCACAAATACAAATTAAACAATTTTATATTTCTTTGACAATTTTGCTTTGATGATTTTTTAAATGAATTAATTGATCCAATGCTTTTATAATCATTTTCCAGATTATTCTATAGTCCTTTACAGCAGCCAGCTCTCATACCAGGACAGCTGAAAAGACCTGTTATTTCCCCACTGTGCACCAAATTAATCTGAGGAGTTGATCAGCCTTGCTGTTTAACTCTGTAATTTTTTCTTTGTTAACAAGACTGTATCAAATGGCTTCACCAAAATCCGGTCCACAACATTCAAACTCTCTGCCATTATGTGTAGCTCGCTAGCTGGGACTGGCGCGAGGCTAGAGTGAAGTGTGTCCGCCTGTGAGTGCTTTGTGACGGTGGAGGGGCTCAGCAGCACCCGCTGGACAGAAACTGTGATAGACGTCAGAAAGAGTGATAGAARTCHGTCTCCAAACACAAGCAGATACAATAAAACCCACCAGAAATAAAAACTTGATTTGTTGCTAGTCGTTTTTAACAAAGAAAATGTCGCTAAGAGGATTAAGAAAGTCTCCGGTTCACCTCGGAACAGAAACGAAACTAAAAACTGCTCCCATGGAATGTTTACACCAAAAGATCTCTGATTCGCTCATTTCGCTGTCAATCAAAAAGGGATTCAGGCTCAGACAGATCATCCAATCATCACGCAGAATCTGGGTGTCCGAACCTGCCCACTGCTCCATAGACCCCCAGAGATGCTCAGCATCTGGGGGTGGGACAAAGCCCAGCATTTATCCAATGACTCGTCTCGTTTCGCTGCATTTTTTTTTGCTTTACTATTGAAGTCTGTGGACTCTCAGCGTCCGACTGTTTAAAGCACCGTGAAGCTGCGGGAATGAGGGAGAGGAAANAGGGATTCAAACTGTGTTTAGCAAGGACCAGAGGCCGGCTAGTTTCAGAACTAGCGGACCTAGCCTTGCCCATACACATTTCTCCTGCTTCCAAAACACAATGCAGGACACACACCCAGCCTGAACAGCGAAGAGATTCAAACTCGTGCTGGCCTCTGTGCTGAGGTCCCGTCGCGTGTTTGTTTTGAAAAATTGACGGACTGGAGAGTGATGTTGTTGGTTGCAGCACCCGACTGTGCCGCACAATGACGGGACCGGTCGGCCCAGCTGCCAAGCTGCTGGTGTACTGCTTGTGAGAGAAAAGGTCGCCCTCCGGCAGACCTTTCCGCCTCAGCGACGGAGACCATGGAGGACGAAGATTCCAGTACTGGGACCGGCAGGAACCGAAGACGGTCACCCCCTCCACTTTGTCACGTCCGCATGGAACGAAACCGGGGCTCTCAGCTTGGAGTAAGCAACTCCTAGCATTGTAGCTAGCATCTCCATGCAAGGGGCAAAACCCGTCTTGTCCAAACGGTCTGGATGAGCTCCCAGTCCAGTCCAGGCTGGGAGCACCGACCACTGAATGGCTTAATCCAGCTAGCTAACACCTCCGTGTTGCGAGCAAGCCAATAGCAGCCAACACATTTTGTGTTACAAACCAGCTAGCAGCAGTCTGCAACTGCTCTGGTCAAGCTACATAGCACGTCCATGGCTAGGAGCTACACCAAGCGGCAGCACACTGATCCCAGCTTCTCCACTGAAAAGCAGGGTCCAATTTCGGCACCAAACGCTGAGATGTAGAGCACTGCTTAGCTTAGCTAGGTGGCTAACCGACTTAGCTAGTTTGCCGCCGTGATCTCCGGCGGGAAACTCCGCTAGCCTGGGCCTCTGTCCCCGGAAGAAGATAACTCAGACCATGCCGAAGATGAGAAGCGCATGGTCCGAAAAATCAGAAAAAGCTTCCAGTCCAGTCCTGGCTGGAAATGTCGATGTCTGAAAGCCTTAACTACTAGCTACCACATCYGTGTAACGAGTGAGTTAGTAGCGGCTATGAAAAACGGGGACTCCGTGGAGGCACCAAGATGTCCGGCGCCTTAGCTTAGCATAATACCGTACCGCAGGGACACTCGCGGGAAAAATATATGCTAGCTAAACCACGATCAACCTTCTCCGAAGAAGGAGACCGGAGTAAAAACGGGTTGTGCCGGGGAAAGCCGAACCCCGAGCAGCCCGTGAAGGACGGCTACGCGGATCATAGCTCGGTGGCGCTGGACACGAATTCCATGCAATATAAAATAAATCATAGCACTTACATGTACAGTGGGGAAAATAAGTATTTAGTCAGTCACCAATTGTGCAAGTTCTCCCACTTAAAAAGATGAGAGAGGTCTGTAATTGACATCATAGGTAGTCC
>NW_013952712.1:174060-178687 GCF_001266775.1 Austrofundulus limnaeus | reverse complement strand
GGACTACCTATGATGTCAATTACAGGCCTCTCTCATCTTTTTAAGTGGGAGAACTTGCACAATTGGTGACTGACTAAATACTTATTTTCCCCACTGTATGTGGCGTCTTCTATGGTTACATGTCGAATGCCGAAGCTGAAGAAAAAAGGGGGAGCTGAACTCAGGTCCGTCCTCCCCTTTTATACGGACCGAGGTGAGGCCCACAGCAAGTGGGCGTGGACTATTGGTTCTTCAGAATGCACGAGCGCGTGCGGGGGTACCCATCTGCGATAGCCTTAGAGGGCGGAGCTTACACGAAATAGAACAGTTTAAGATAAATGACTATATTGTATGCTTTCTTACCGAAGCCATAAACATAAGAAAAATAAATGACCAAGAAGCAGAAAAACTTGCAGTCCACAACAACTTTTTATTTTAAATGAACACCATGAATCAAACGTCTGTTTGTATAAATGACTTCCTGAAACAGCAATGAAATGTAAGTTGGGTTGAAAGCAACCGGTTCTGCCACTAGATGGCAACGTTGTGCAAGAATGGCTCATGTCGTTACTGGAAATATATACATACTGTATATTCAGGTGAACTGAGCCAATTTTGCGGATCTATTTAGCTTCCGCTAAAATATTCATGACGTGCGCTTTAGAACTTGCGGAACTAAAGAAAAATAATTAGCGGTTTAGAATTTGCGGAACTAACTTTTGAATTAGCGCTGCCCACCACTGAGCTAAAAATCTCTTCACCTTCAGTTTATTGTTTTGTTATTTTTGGCTACTTTTTATTAATATTGTGTTAAAATACTTTGTGTTCTTTCAGGCACAGACAGAACACCCAGGGGACTCGGCACATTCTCACAGATGGACGTCCCTGGAGTTGGTAAAAGGCACCTACAGCACTGATGATTCCCCCAGTGATATTGCAGAGATTCGCCTGGATAAAGCTGTTCCACTCAAGGTATACAAGCTGTCCCAAAAGCATTTTTAGGGCTTTCTGATAGGCSTGTCATGATGAACAATAAATCAATTAATCGCATGATAAATTAAAACCAGGATGATAATTTTAATTTGCTTYCTTGTTTGTTTCTTTCGTGTCGCCCTCTTTTCTGCTCCTTAGTGTAGGGAGGAGTAACCTCTTGCGTGAGGTATTTGCCAGGCGCATGGTCTCATAACCTCTGTAGCCCTGTAAACAGGCATTTAGCTAGAGGAGCGTCTTTGATTTTCTGATGCTTTCCTTCATTATRTTAGTTTAAAAAAGTCTCCAAATATCCAATATTATCATTTATTTTGATAATTTCTGAGACAATTTATCATCGAGCTAAATTTGTCATTGTGACAGGCCTACTTTCTGTCCCAACCTGTTTTTGTTGAAGTTACATCTGGAGAATGTGGGTGAAATTGTGAGCAATATTGACAAGCTATTAATTAATCTACCTATGTTCCAATCTATTACAGGAAGGAGTGAAATATGCAGTCCGGTTACGAAACTACGGCAGCAGGACAGCTAATGGAGATGGAGGTATGACCACAGTGCAGTGCTCTGATGGTGTCTCATTCACTTTCAGCACTTGCAGCTTGAGTAGCAATGGAACCAACCAGACCAGAGGTCAGATCCCACAGATTCTGTACTACAGGTAAGCACAAACTGTTCTAACATGTTGCATATAAATATATATTTTYAAATCTAATTTGTATTTCTTACTGCTGAAGGAGTGAGTATGATGGGGACCTGCAGTCTCAGCTGTTGAGTAAAGCCAATGAGGAGGATAAAAACTGCAGCAGAGCTCTGTCTGTGGTTAGTGCTGTGGTTCGAGCTGCAAAGGACCTCCTTCACAGAGCTTTTGCAGTTGATGGTAAGCACAGCAGACTTTGAAGAGAGAGAGATTTCTGCTTAACTGGACCTTTTAAATTAAAATTGTTGTTTTGTCTTTCTAGCAGATGATATTCCAGAGTTGTTGAGTTCTTCCAGCCTCTTCTCCATGCTGCTACCCCTTATTCTGGCTTACATCGGTCCTGTTGCAGCATCTGTGCCTAAGGTAAAACTTAAAATGAGAAGGGTAAATCCTTCATCAATGTGACTGCATGTGGCGCAATACCTACTCTGGGTTTTCTTCCAGGCTGCTGTTGAGGTCTTTGGACTTGTTCAAGAGTTGCTACCTGCTGTCTCCGCACTCAACCAAAAATATGCCCCGCCCACTTTCAACCCCAACCAGTCAACAGACAGCACCACTGGCAATCAGCCTGAGCAGGGCCTGTCAGCTTGCACCACCTCAAACCASTACTCAGTGATCGAGAGTGACCATCCTTACAAACAAGCTGGTGTCACACAATACAGGGTACTGCTCCTGTTGATATACTGACTATTATTAAAAAGAAACTGAAATGCGTTAGGTTGTGAGTGATCTCATTCTGTCCCATTGTTTCTCAGGTATCATTTCCAGACTGCGTTCGTTGGACCACCATTGAGTTTGATCCGCAGTGTGGCACAGCTCAGCCAGAAGATGTCCTTCGTCTGCTCATACCTAGCCGCACGCTCCACCTGTCCAACTTTGGAGGCAAACCTCTGATCCATGACACCATCAATACCTGGACTGAGCTCAAAAAGTTCTCAGGGTCTACGGGTTGGCCAACTACCGTTCTTGTGCTTCCAGGTAAAAGAAAAAAAAAGAAGTGTTTGACCAGTGTATCAATCTGCATTAGCATTTTATATGTGACTCAGTTTCTCTGAGTAGAGTAAATAAAATAAAAGTGACATATGTAACTATGGTTCGAATCCTGGATGACTGCCAGAGGACAGTGTTGAAAGCATTGAATGTTCCCTTCGCACATGCACTGTTCGAGTAAATATTGTCAAAAAAAAGTCACCACTGTGACTCGTCGGATGATCACCTTGAATCGATATAGGCCAGTAACATCCGAGMCTCTGCTTCTTCACAATCTTCTCACGAAATGCAAGGATTCTGGGTGACAGAGAAGCTCTGGTGGTCATCCGAGATTCATAGAACTACTGACCACCAGACAATGAGAGCAGGATAGAACCTTGGGTAGAAATGCAGTGTTTGGCCTAGGGTTGGGCAATATTGGCAAAAAAATTAATCACGATTAATTGTGGTATTTGGCTGATAACGATTAATTTGATCCCCTGGAGACCCTGGACACCCTTATGTCCTGGTCACATGACCAATTTAGAAAAGATTTGCTCTTTGTAAAAATATGTTCCAAATTGTGTCAAAATTACATACTTCAGGCTACACATCAATTTTTAAATTGTGTTGATAGATAAATAAATTACAGAACTTTTTTTAATGATCATCATATTTGAAGTGGAGAGGAGCACCGAGCGGACTCTGCCTGGTGGCATTAATCGTATTAATCGTCAAGCGCCAAAAAATAATCAATTAATGTTTTTCTGATGATTAATTGCACACGATACGATTATGCCCAACCCTAGTTTGGCCACAAAGTAACATCAGAGTCATTCAGTTCCCAATCTTAAGCATGAGGGAMTGACATAAAGAGCGTGTAGTTCACCAACYCTCTTAGCTGAGACAGTAGCTAACAGGAAAGTGGTCTTACCTGAGAGCCACTTGAGGCCAGCTTGCACCAGAGAATCGAATGGAGGCTGGCAGAGGGCTTTGAGCACCAAGGGCAAATCCCAAATTGGGGCCTGCGGCATTGCTGGTGGGCACAGCCTATGAGCAACAATAATGAGACAATGTGTCCATGACCAGTTCACCTGATTCCCCCTGAGGGAGTACCATGTGGGACAATGAGTTAATTGCTCTGTGGCGAAAAGATCTACTTCTGCCTGACCAAAGAGGTCCAAGATCATGTGCACTAAGTCGCTGTGAAGGGACAAATCCCCTGGAGCAGGCCCCTGGCGAGAGAGAGAGTCTGCAACCTGGTTGTACTGTCCTGACAAATACACTGCTCGCAGGGTGGACAGGTGAAAATACACCCATCCCAGCAGATTCCTGGACACGTTCAGAATCTGCACCGCGTTGGTGATTTAATATGATAGACAACAGTGTTGTCTGACCAAATTTGCACATGCATTCCCTCCAAGTGGTGGAGAAAGTGCCTTTAAGCCAGATGTACAGCACACAGCTCCAGTACATTTATGTGTTTGCAGCTATCCCTTTGGCTCCAGTGACCCTGAATCGCTCTGTGTTGCCACAAAGCATGGGTTAAATCCGTTGTAACTACCTCTATGCGGCACACTACCATCCCCATAGAGACGCCCTTGGACAGATAAATCCTGTCTCTCCATGGAGGGAGGGCACAAAGACACGACCATGTCACTTAAAGTTTGCGATTCCTGTGCACCCTGGCATCCAGAGCTGCTGAGCCACCTCTGTGGAGGGTGCAGTGACAGCAATCCCAAGCTGAGTGACAGATGTCATCTTGCCTAGCAGCTACAGGAAGGCAAGATAAGTTAACTGTCTGCCTAGCCTGAATCGACTGAGCAACCGTAGAATGTCGTCTACCCTTTGAACAGATGGTCGAGCCTTCATAGAAGGCAAATTCAAGACAATCCCCAGGAAGGTGGTCATCTGAGTTGGAATCGGACAACTCTTCCCCAATTTGACCTTGAGGCCCAGCTGGGACACATGGGCAATCGGGCGGGCGGGCGG
>NW_013952712.1:157112-171847 GCF_001266775.1 Austrofundulus limnaeus | reverse complement strand
TGCGAGTATAAACCACCTTCACCTGTCAAAAGATTCACTCGTTTCTGCCCAGGAGGGTGAACTTTGCAACTCCAGCCAACAGGCGATTGGTCATCCAGCGACAGTGAAGTGATCCAAACTTTGGAAAGCCTAATGCCGAGCAAAGATACACGCAAAAAGAAAAAAAGGAGTAGAGCCTCGGATGTTACTAGCCTATATCGGTTCAAGGTAATCATCCGACGAGTCACAGCTGGGACTTGTATGATGTTATTTACTCGAACGGTGCATGCACAAAGGAAACATTCAGTGCTCTCAGCATCGCCCTCTGGCGATCAGTAGGGATGAAATAGAACTTTAAAACTTCTAACAGGCAGCCATTTCTTTGTCCATGTTAGTTATTTTATATGTCCTCTTTTTTTTTAGGAAACGAAGTTTTATTCTCACTGGAAACAGCCTCAGATTACGTGAAAGATGAGAAGGCTTGCTTCTACGGCTTTAAGTGTGTGGCTATCGGATATGAGTTTAATCCTGGTCCTGATGAGGTATGGAAACTTTCTAGAGCTGATATTGTTTTAGAAAGAAGAATTTTTTTCACCTTTTTTTTTTAAACTTTTTTGGCATTATATTTTATGAATACTTAATGTCATTCATAAGACATGTAAAAACAAAACATAAATTCAACACTGCAGCACTATTTCATGTGTAGATATTCTCTGTATGTTCCATGTAAATGAGACAAATATGCTTGGTCTATTGCACTTCTTTTTTAACATAGTCTTTTCTTTTATTTACAGTTTCACAAGGTTAGTAGTTTAGATTATTTCAATAGGAAATGTTTTCAGATTCATCTACATTGTGCTCAAACCATGTAAACAAACAGGTCCCATATATATGTCTTGATATAGTGTTTTCCTCATGGCTGTAATGCACTGTTTCTTGTTATCTGTCAAAGATAGAAATTAACTCTGACCAAATGCTTCTGATATTTCAGGGTATCATCCAATTAGAAAAAGAGCTGGCGTTCCTTGGCAGTGTGTGCGCTGCAGCTCTGATGAAGAAAGATTTGGCCCTTCCTATAGGTATGACAAACATCCAAGAAAGAAGTTTGCTGCATCTATTTTGTATCTCCTTTTATGATGCCATAATATATTGCTTTTTATATTTTCAAGGTGAAAATAATGAACGTTTTGTGCCTTTTTTTGTTATTATTTTAGGCAATGAATTGGAGGAAGATCTAGAGATCCTCGAGGAAGCCTCTCTTCAGGTATGTTATCTTTTAAATTCTTTTGGATGAGAAAAATAATAAGGTATTCATCTTTCAGGGTTTCCTAATTGTGCTCTCTCAGGTGTGTAAAGCCCACTCTGGGATCCTGGGGAAGGGTCTGGCTCTGTCTCACTCTCCCACCATCCTCGAGGCCCTGGAGGGGAATTTGCCGCTGCACCTTCAAACCAACGAGCATTCTTTTCTGGAGGACTTCATCACCTGTGTACCGAACTCAAGTGGAGGGCGTTTGGCCAGGTATCTGTGCTTCGATTCAGGAACTAATACAATTTTAACAACCTTTACTTTTTACAAATGTATGCATTCGAACAAAATAAAACATGTAGATTATGTAAAAAGCTGAAGGCTTATTTCCTAACATCACTACTGTGGATTAAATGTTAACTCTTCATTTTTTATTCTTTGTTTGCACCGTTCAGATGGCTACAGCCTGACTCCTACGCAGATCCTCAGAAGACGTCTCTGATCCTGAACAAAGATGACATACGCTGCGGATGGCCAACCACTGTGGTTGTTCAGACTAAAGACCAGTATGGTGATGTGGTGCACGTTCCTAACATGAAGGTAATGAAGATCACACCTGTTTTGCTGCTTCCAGGAGTCATTTTGTAGTAATTCTTCTGGTGTTTCTGACTATTCCGTTTCTATTATCTTCTTCCTCTTTAGGTGGAGGTGAAGGCAGTACCTGTTTCTCAGAAAAAATCAGTTCAGCCAGACAACATGAAGAAGCTGCAGAGGCTGCCAGGAAGCTCTTCACCTTCTTCTTCCGGCCCTGACCTAACCTTCGGAGGTCTGCCGGTTCCAAAACTGGAGGCCACGTATGAGCCTGTGATCGTGAAAGAAGCACGATACATTGCCATCACAATGATGAAGGTCAGCCATGAGTTGCTGGCATGTTTTTTTAACTTAAAAAGTAGTTTTGCAGATTTGATAAATAAATGTTATTGAGAAAACCATGTGAACGGTTGATGCTAGTTGTAAGACTGTATCAGATTTCTACAGATGTGTTTTTTTGCTTTCATCCTGTGTCTTTTTCAGGCGTATGAAAGCTATTCTTTTGAAGAGCTGCGCTTCGCTTCCCCCACCCCGAAGAGGTAAGTTCACACAGAAACACATCATATATTCCGCCAAGGAACAGTTTGATTGATTCTTCTCTATACAGACCCAGTGAAAATATGCTCATCCGTGCCAACACTGATGGAACGTACAGCGCTAACTGGACTCCAGGAGCAGTCGGCCTCTATACAATTCACGTCACCATCGATGGCATCGAAATAGGTAGGTTTTCTCAGCATATAATGTGTATTTTGCTATGAATGTTTAGTGTTTCTAAACTTGAAGGATGTTTTTTACAAGCAGGTTTAAATCTTTTTTTTTTTTTTGAAGATGCTGGTTTGGAGGTAGAAGTCAAAGACCCTCCAAAAGGTATGATACCACCTGGAACTCATATGGTCAAACCAAAGACTGAACCTCAGCCTAGCAAGGTAAGTTATGGACCACTGAGCAGCATTTTTCTTTCTTTTTTTTTTGTTATTGTGTTGTTACATACCAAACATCACTGGACCACAAGACGCCATATATATAAAACCTAAATAAGCCAACTTTTTACAAGATGGAGGAAGTAAGGGATAAATTCCCCATTTGATGAAGAGGATGAGTTTGGTGTCATGTTGCTAATACGTTCTAGTTGTATCAAAATGCAAACTTGTATAAATTTTTTCTTGTGCACAGTTTATAAGATGAACGTGCTCACGGAGGAATAGTGAGCAATATATATATAAAATGTATCAATGTTTTCAGAACAAAAACAGATGAAAGGACCATTTAGTGTCAGAGAACCAGTTTAAATGAGAACCCTTGCAAACAGTTGGATCATTGAGGCGACCACATTACAGAATGTGTTCGACTCATAAACAACATAGCAATGACAAATGGTTGGCCTGCTTTAAAAGGAGTTATGACAAAATAAATCTTATTAAAAAATAGGGGTGTCCCGATCCGATATTGATATCGGATATCKGTCCGATATCAGCCAAAAAATGAGTATCGGATTTTATCGGCCTGCATAAAAAATGTCCGATATAAGTGCTCCGATATAAGCAGTTCAATCCAGCAGTTCACTGACTCCRCTCCAGTGTTTCTATCCAGCAGCGCTTGGATCCAGCATGCAGAGCTCACATGATCACAACAACATGCTGCGCTAACAAGTTAGCAAGAATGTCAGCAGAACTTTCTGTTTTCATCAGAAACAGAGTTGAAGCTAAGTGCAAAGTTGTCACGCACAAGTTTTCCGAGGGCGAACAGAACTGTGAACGTTTTTAAACCGTAGCGACAACTACTCTCCACCCTGGCAGCAGCTTTGTGGTTCGGCTCGGTTCGTTCAGCTTCGGTCCAGTGACCGCACACAGCCGAGCAGTTTCAGAACCTCCTCTCTGGTCCAGTCGGTGGTTCTAAGCTGGCAGAAGCGAGGACAGCACGCTTACAGGTTTGACATCCCGTGGATTAGCTCTGGGTCGATGGACAGAAGAAAGGAGAGCGCAGCTTTTGTTTTGAAATATAAGCACAACATGACGAGAGCTGTGATAAAAACTGCTCCCTGCAGGAGAGAGAGGCTGATCTCCATGTGATGCTCAGAAAATGCAGCAGTAAGAAAGGTAGCTCTCAATTTAAATAACTGACTAATTCTTACTATTTATTTTTTGCTCTTGTTATTAGAGTGATGTTTAATCTGTTTACACACTTGTTTGAGTGAAGATTAAGTGCAATGATCACGTTGTTTAAGTTACAGTCAGTAAAATTGGAGCTGTGGACTCTTTGAACAGATGTGGGGTTTTGTTTTGTCCCCACCTTCAGTTTTTTCCACCATAAAGCAGCACCAGGCTGACAGGTAGTAAAACAATAACCGAAGTGATTTTGAATTGTTATTTTATACTTTAAAATAACATTTTGTTTTTATTGTTTTATTTTTAGGGTACTATAATTTATTTTATTAAATTGTAGAATGTTCTTCAGTTTAAAATGTATGTGATCCATTGGTTAAAAATAAATGGGTCAATTTTTCTCATACCTACTCTKTTTCACTGTTTGACCTGATCAACACTTTTCTAAGATTTTACATTACAAAATAGGTAAAAGTGTGTGACTTGTACCGTTATGGTAACGGGTCAATATTGGTATCGGGCAATTCTCAAAGTTGTAATATCGGTATCATATCGGAAGTGAAAAAGTGGTATCGGGACATCCCTATTAAAAAATACTGAATTGCTGTCAGCCAATTTGGATTCATCATCATTTTCTGAAAAGTATTTTTCTGTAGTTACGCCATTTTTTTGGGGAAACAAGCAACAATGTATGTCGTCGATCAATCTTTTCCTTTCTGCTTTGGATCTTGTGTTCCCTGACTTTTCATGCTTCAGTCTACAAGTTGACAGAAAAAAGGCAAGAATAAAAAAAAGATTTATCCAACTTGTGCTACTGAAAATGAAGCTCTTCATGTTTCTTCCTCCTTTGCTGAGACTGTTTACCTGGCAGCAGGCTCTGTGTGGAATAACGCATGCAACCACCATCAATGTCCTGTTTTGTCTTTTCTTTCCTTCAGATGCACTATCTTTTTTTTTTCATTTTCTTCTTCGCTCTTACACCTCATGGTCTCTGTCTCCTTTTCTGCTTCTATCAGGTCCGCAAATTTGTGTCCAAGGACAGCGCAGGCCTACGTGTGCGTAGTCACCCCTCCTTGCAGAGTGAACAGATAGGCATAGTGCATGTCAATGGCACCATCACTTTCACTGAAGAGGTAATTGACTGAAGACCGGACAGATGATAAATATACRATCTGAAGCGTTTTGATCCACTTTTGCTTTGTTTGTGTTTCATTTTCTTTGCATCTGTGAAGTTAAAAAGAAATGTTACAAACATTGTCCAGATCAGTGGTTCCCAACCTGGGGGCGGGGGGATGAGGAGGGCTCTGAGGCTGTAAAGACAGAAAAGTTTTGCTTGTGAAAATACTAATACCACTAAATTGATTATAAAAAGTAGAAAGGGTAGAAATTTAATGACTTTAAACACAGCTGTTACACAGAACTGCTATTTATATGTGGTTTTATGGAATTAACTTAATAATAATAATAATTATATATATTTWCAATTATTAAAAAACAGTTGATACATTTTATTTCATCAAAGTGAACATACTAACGTGACTATTAGGTTTGGTCACTCGGGTAAGGAAGGTGAACAGGATTTGATGCAGTCCAAATGATTCAAAGTATGTCTTAAAGTTCCCTATTTATTTGAGGTTTTAAAAATATGATTTCTATAGTTGATATTAGGCGTATTGATAATAAATGTTACATGTAGTTGTTGTAAAGAACAAAGCAAGTAGCTATGTTGTGCAATAAAATCCATGCAGTCACTTTTCAACCCAAACATTATAAGACCTCTCGCATCAGCTGTGGCTCCTTCTATATTATGTCTATTGTGCCCCATTCTGTCAATTATGGTGTAACCAGATTACAAGCATAAATGGCTCTTACACTTGAGGTGGGAGGAACTCATTTTTCAATAAGATGAATCTAAGTGGAACAAAACTGGGATAAAAGTTTTGGATTGACAGAAAGAGTTACTGGACTTGGACTGACCAAACCTTAAAGGTTGGTTTATACTTTAAGTCGGACGTCATGTTCCCCCTGCTGAGTGACAAATTGCGTAACTTCCGTCTGTTATGTCCCGGTGACAGCCGTCGTGTGCATTGCCCCCAGTCAAAACTCTGTCCTGCAGACCTTACAGCTCACAGTGTGTGATTGGTCAGAACTTTGTGGGCGTGTTCATGCAGAGCAGGAGTGATACTTTGAGCAGCGCATTTTTTTGGTCTTTATTTAGCAGAAAATTATCCATTCCCACAGACAATTTGTTAAATTGGTAAGATGGACAGCTTTGATGAGCAGATGGTCTGATCCTATTGACCATGTGAACGTGCAATCGAAGCTCACTTCTTTCCAGCTCCATCAACAAAAAGAACAAAATAAAAAGAAAAATTTTCCTCCTCCGACTCATAATGCAACTCAACACTGATTTATTGTTGAGTCAAAAAATAATTTATCCTCAAAATAATATATTGTTTAAATGCTTAGCCATGAGCTGTGCTACACTGGGAGTGCTACATCAGAGCAGAGGGAAAATTACAATAATTTTAACCCCCCTGCCGCGTCTTCAGCCCGTTTACGTTTACGTCCGAAATGATGCAATAACTGATCCGCTGTCTTGTCGTATTGAAGTATRAACCAAGCTTTAAGTTTGAATTTGCATACATTCTAGAGTCTTTAATTCCAATACATAAAATCGTTTATAACCAGCTGCTACAAACATTTAGATTTTTCTTTGACTTTTCATCCCTAAACACAGATGTTAGGACAGTTATGTTGGGAACCACTGGAACAGATTACAAGCTTATCGTCATTTTTGAAGTTTTATGTGATCATTTATTAATACCGCTATAAATTTTCATCTATCACTTCATATGGCTTCAAACCCTTTTGCAAAACAATCTGAGGCTGCAGAAAGGCTTTCACGCAAACTCTAAGGAAGTGGAGTATTTAAATTCAAATTGTACGAATTGTAATAAAAACATTTAATATTTACAAGTGTACAGAATATATGCACAATAAAGTACTAGTGACAGTATGTACACATTTTAACCTTACTTGCATTGTGCAATTTTCATATTCATTATAACAGGTTTCCTGCAGCCTTAGATGTGTCAATATATTTGAGGGTTGCTCTCCCTTTGTTTCCTCTGTTACAAGCCGGCGTCCCTGAGCTCTACTCTGTTGCTCGTTTTCCCTTAGATCCACAATGATGATGGTGTATGGCTCAGGCTCAATGATGAAACAGTAAAGAAGTATGTTCCCAACATGAACGGTTACACAGAAGCCTGGTGCCTCTCTTTTAATCAGCACCTTGGCAGGAACCTACTGGTCCCCGCAGACGTAAGTAGAAGGTGACCCGCTGAGCAGTTTGACGCAATCTGATAACAATAGGCTCCTTCGCTGTTTATCAAAGCAGCTCATCTGTGTTGTGTCATTTATTGGGTTTTTAAACACTTAACGTTGTGTCTGGCACTCACTCCACAAATGACCTTGTAGCATGGTAAAAATCATCTGATCATGATGTAAATGTTGGGGTGTTCTCTTGCATGAAATCTCTATTTGAGCAGTGCTGAGTGTGAAACTTCTACTAACACACGGGAACAGCTGCTGAAAGTGTGCATGTATTAACTCATGTCTGAAGGCAATAAGTTTCCCGTAACACGTCCTATCTTATGTGTAGCTGCACACTTATGTAGTGAGAACACTGTTAGTTTGGTGCGTTAAAGTGAACCCCAATGCAGGGATTGTCTGATGAGATCCTGGGTTGCAACATAAAATGAATGTTACATTCTATTTCAATGGTGGTTATTTTTTTGTCATGAAGCAATCAAAAAGATTTGGTCAAACATTTTCCCTCTACTGCGCTACAGTTCTAGCTCTGCATTGGGATGCTTTTTGGTGCTCAGAGGTTTTCCATATAAGGTCTGTCTGAACAGCATGACACTCCACATCATCCAAGTGGGACATTTTTTTGGAAGTTCGATATTTATTTCTATAATCGTTCCTTTTTGGTTTTGGGTTTGGAAAAAAAGTGACTCCAGTGTGTTTTGGAGCGAACTTCTTTTTGTTCACTCGTTAAATGTTCGACTGTTTCACCACGTCCAAGCAGCCATTTTTGGGCCCTTTTTAATCCGAGCTCCACAACAATCTTGCTTATCCGACGCCAGCGCTCTTTTTGTAATTTTGTCAAAAACTCTCTTCTTGAAATCCAGAAGAGTCCAGCCTTTTTTTTCTTCCAAAAAAATACATAGCATAAGCCCTCACCTTTTCCCACTTTCTCCTCTTCCCTAATTTATGTGTTGTTTCATGACTCTCTCACAGTTTGCTCAGAATGTCTTTAATGCTAGCCAAGGAGTCAGGGATATCGCCTTTTTGTCATGGACCCCATTAACTATATTCCCACCACAGGTGAGTTGGTTGAACAAGGGATGAATAGTTTGACTGCCCCACAGCTAACCATCTGTCTGTTAAACTACCTGTTGCCTTGAAACCCCTTTGTGACTTTGAGATTTTCCCACAATGTTAGTTTCAGTTGTAAAAAGTCAGTCTGTAGTTGCATGGTTGTCTGTAAATTCAGGTACGTCAGTCAGTACTGCCTCTATAGACCTCTGCAATGATCACATTCAGGATTTTATGTACTTACTCCTTAGGCTTGTTTGTTGCATGAGTTTCAAATACTGATGTCCACTTTGTTGCATGAGGTCTTGTTTTGAAAGGTTTTTACATTTAGCTTTGTATCGGTATAAGCCAGATAGCATGCCTCTCTTTATATGGTGTAAAACTTATTGTGTGGTCTGTTTGGTTTGAGAAGACACATTTTCATTTGTTTCATAACCTAATCATTATTTATGTTTAATGTATTGTTCATTTTTATATTGTGTGTGCAGTATATATGCTTATTAAAAACGTGAACAAAAAAAAGTATATTTTTGTTGCTGAGGAGGAAAAGACTTATTTATTTTAGCGGCTAAAAAAATACTTGGTTTACTGAGTGCACAGATTATACTGTATTTTCTCAATAGATAAATGAGACATTTTCTCTATTACCAAACTCTTTAAAACTGTAAACTACTGCTTCTAGACCTTAAAGAAAGACTTCCAATTTTTTGAAGTTGGGTTTTGTGTTATAGCTATAAGCAATTGGTATCAAACCTTCTGTAAATAACTCTTTGAACAACCCAAGTGCGGTGAAATTGAATCAATTTTGACAAACTTTTAGATTGCTGTCAGTTTTGCATTGCGTAGTTCATCTGGCAGAAACATTATATTCCTGTTGCAAATGTTTTCAGTTTGACTGGAAGTGCTACTGCTAATTGCTACAGTTAGCACCAGGGCTGTAAGAAAATATTGATACATTGGAATATTGCAATATTTCATGTCCTGATACTGTATCAATGTTGTAAGAAGAAACGTGAAAAAAAGTAGTTCTCAATATTCAGTGTTCTTCTGATTGCATAAATAAACAGAATTTGATYAGATTTTATGCATGTAATGCATTGTGTGCTCTTTATACAGAGTTATTTAAAATTAGAATCCTTTGGGGGGGGAAACGGCAATACATGTATATCATCTTGCTTACAGTATCCCAATATTGCGCAACATACTGTATATTGTGAGCCCTGTGTTGTGATATGTATCATATCACAAAATTCTCACCAATACACAGCCCTAAATAGCACTTGTAAATAATCATAGAATTTTTTGTAAATATTAGTGCAATACAAAATTAACAACTGTGTAAAAGTTTTTAAATTTGTGTTTGTGTGAATTGCTATACATTTTTTTCGATTTGAGTAAAAAGTCACCTGGACTAGCTGTTAGCCTCAGTCATTTCTGTCTGAAATAACCTCTGATTTTCCAAACTGAGAATTTTCTGCAAAGATATTACTCGTTCCTAAAATTTCCACAGAATCCACTTCAAATGAACCGTTGCTTTAAAGAGCACATACTGGCAACCACTCACCAAACTGCGAACATTAGCTTCTGTGAACAATCCTTAGTTGATACATGTTGTGTTAGTTTAGTTTATTCCTTAGTTGTGCCAGTGTTTTGTGGAGTCTTTAAGATTTTTGGACAGTTTGTTTTTAATGTAACCTGAGTCTAATTTGTGCCTTTGACTCTTGCAGGAGGTCAGGGGCCAGGCAGAGGAGAATGTAAAGGAGGTGAGCAGCTGCCCTTCCCACGAGGCTCCTGTTGGGGTGCAGAACAGGGCAGGGCAGGCCGGCGGCCCGGGCCTTTATAAGGTAGTGAAGACCGGCCCCTCTGGTCACAACATCAGAAGCTGCCCAAACCTTAGGGGTATCCCCATTGGAATGTTAGTACTTGGCAACAAGGTCAAGGCCATAGGCGAGGTACGCACTCCCCGCAAATAATGCAATGTTTTTGGGGCTGGGGCTAATTAATTCAGTCTGTTTAGATCGCATAACAAATTGTAAATAAATTTGAGTGGCCCTAAACTCTTATTTCACTTTTTAAGTCTGCATCAGCTGCTTCAGGGCGTGGGTTGTTTTCTCTGCCTTTCCACTTTTTGAGGTTTTGGAAACTTTTGTGGCTGCACCACTTTTGCCCAGTTTGCTATTTCCACTTTGTGTAAAACAAAATGTGTTGCAGTTTTATGTCCTCACATTCAGCTGCATCCAGGCTTCTTAGTAAAATCTGGTTACAAAGTGTCCAAGCCTTTCTGTGCCTTAACTCTATCTTTCTTGCACTTTGTACGTACTCAGTCTGTCATTTTATTTGAACATCTTGGCTGTCTTTTGCTCTGTTGATGTGGAGCCTCCTCTCTTTTGGTTTTGACCTGTCATTGGTTGCTGTGGTTTGTCATGCTGTTCAGTCAATTCCTGAGCCTGCGGTGAATTGTCCTCTGTGGTTCTGGGACGTGCAACCTGCACTTACTAATACTTCCATCTGTGTCTGTTTTTCCACAATAAAAATATTCCAGGGAGTTGAGAAAACACATCATGCATTTACCTTTCAATAAACACCCCTTTCTTAGAGTAAGTTTTGTATTTTTTGTTTGGCTACCTACAGTTTTATCCAGCTGTAACTGCTGTTAAAATCAGTTTCATGTAATCAGCGGCTGTTTGCAAATGATGTCATCAGATGAGTTGAATGCTTGCATGTCACTGATCTTTTGTAGCGGGTCTTAGTGTTGTATGTGCTGTGACAAACTGAATGTTGAATGGGTTGATATGGAAATGAATGGGTATGATTCTGACGGTGTGTGTGAGAGAGAGAGAGTATGGATAAATAGCGATGTTTGTGTATCAGGTGGTCAACTCAGAGGGAACTTGGGTTCAGCTGGATAAGAACAGTGTTGTGGAGTTTTGTGAGAGCGATGAAGGAGAAGCCTGGTCTTTATCTCGAGACCGTGGTGGAAACCAGTACCTTCGCCACGATGATGGTAAGTTCAGCATCATCTCACCACCCAAGGTTATTAGATTTCTGAAAGAATCATTCTAAGATAAAACAATCAAATTCGCAGAACAAGCATTGTTAGACCTTGGKAATCAGACTCCACCACCCAGCCCGTTTTCTGTTCAAGCCTTCGGCAGAGCCACAACCTCAAATGGAGCACAGGGCTTTGACTACGGCATCTCCAACAACAAAGGTGAGCTCAGCTTGGTCTATGTTTTATTAAATAAGTGAAAACTCTGTGAACTTGCATTAGCTGTAGGCCATTTTATCTGGTGTTTATATAGCTTAGTTGATAATTTTCTCTTTTTTTTTTTACATTAAATCAGTTCTCATGCTTTAAAAAAACGTTGAAATCATGTTTAACCATTTAAAGCTTACCTCACCTATATTTTCCTTTTGAGTTAATCATGCACATAAATACTTCTCCTTATCCACTTTAAGTTTTTTTCTATATTTAATAGTAAAAAAACCGTTAACATAAGACTTTTTATGCACATGTATAACAAAATTTAATATAATTCAGTCTATTGCAAAAGAATACACTTAAACAATATTTTTCACATTATAGAACATTTCTATAACATATGTGATATTAGTATATGTGACTGGTGCCACTATTTTTAAGTCAAATAACTTAAAAAATGTATGCATGCCTTTTAGTGTGTCTGCTGTAGCTGTTTCATGCCTTACATCTCTGTGGTGTCAGGCATATGTCTGCAAGCATGGGCTTTGCAGTTTTGTGCAAAAATCTGGCTCCGAGCAACTCTCTCACTCTTTACTCCATGTCYTTTTAATTATTCTTCTAGAAAACATTTCATTTTTTTCATCATTAGATTTCTTTAAACTGCTGTTGCACAATGATCAACATCTTGCTGAGCGCATCAGGTTTATAAAAGCATCAATGAGGGAGGGCAAAAGTGTGTTTGTGCCCTGCTCTGCCTAAAAATTCTGCAGATGCAAGAGTGTYGGATTTCTTGCGATTGGCTTTTCTCTCCCCCACATTTCTTAAAATAGGAAGACGAGCTCTAGGGATACTTGCCTAGATGCTAAATACAGACTCCTACAAAATTAGATTTGTGCACTTTCAGTGAAGAACCAGAAAAAAGATCATTTAACGTCTATAACCTTCACAGGCATAAAATATGTCACTAATGTAGTTCGTTCAGGTTGTTTTTACCTGATTAAATGTAAATCTGTAAGTCAGTTAATGGTGGCATTAAATGGTGCTGTTTATTGAAGCTGCTTTAAATCAACCAATAAGTTGCAGCTAAGTATAAAATCATGACAATTTGTGGCAGATCAGTGTGTTAAATATAGATTTTCAAMAAGTAAACCTGTATTAAAATTCTGTTTTTATAAAGCTGCGATATGTTTCCTAGCTGCACACCTAAACTGTGTGCTGCTAATTTTTTTTAGAAGTTTAATTTTAATTGTTTTTTGTTTTTAGTTTTAATACGGAATAAGTACAGCTGGCATCTTTTGAGTTTTACTGAAAGAATGTTTTCATTTACAAAGAGATTTTTCAATGAGGCTGGTATGCTCGTTTCCTGTTTCTATCAACAAACAGGACTTTGTGGACCCCAAAGGCCTATTTTAACTCCTCCTTGTGTTTTAGGAGATGACTGAATTGTTGGTAGGAAATTACAGAGAGATGCACCAATCACAGCTTTCCTTACTACGTCCAGTTTTAGCTGGTTCTGTTTCCTCTATAGTGACTTAAGTTAACAGCATTATACAGTACATGTTATTATATAGTGAAAACATAATATATATTATTATTATTATATATTATTATATATACATATAATTATTGTATAATCAATACTGTACAATGTGAAGTAGAATTTCAAATCTGGACAATCATAATAAAATGTTTACAATAAAAAACTTGTGTATTTTCTCCAAAAACGTAGTGGTCCAGATATTTTTTGCTTTCATTTTGTCTTTAAAAACTACAAATAATACCTTCCAGGTTATTTAGCAGGCATTTAGTAGAAAATGAAACTCACRTTTTTTTCTTACCTTAAAACATACATTCAGAATTGTTTTAAAATTAAACCTGTTTCAATAAACTACGCCAATCTCAAATATGAGAATGATCACATTGATTTACCTTTTTTACTCTAACATTTGCATTGCAAATTATAACTTGTGACTACTTAGCAGTTAAATTAATAATATTTTACATTTGTCAAACTGCTTGCAGAAAATAGGTCTCAGACAGTAAACAGGGTTAAATTACTGTTTGTTGTCTGTTTAAGTGGCATCTGGTACTTCAACAGAAACTGTAGTAGGTATGTTAATGGGCAGTAAAAGATATACCTAAAAAACCCTTTCTGATATTTCATAGAACTATGGTAACTTTGAGTCCTCACTCTGTGAAAAGATGTGTTTTTCTGGTCTGATTTAGCACTGAGCTTTGATGCGTTTACATACCAGAACAGGTAGCTTGTGGTAAAGATAAAGAGTCTGATTCTTGAGTTTCGGACTGACCAGGTCAAGCTGAAAATCATCCAGTTCTGGTGATCAACTGATTGATTGGTGCATCCCCCCGCCCACAAAATGAGCCAAATCACCTTCATCTCCCACCAGCTCCCTCAAACCACAGTATAAGCTGGAGTTTCTCCCCCCTCCTCTGTCTCCATGTTTACAGGTGACCGGTTAAGTGCCATACTGAATTCCATTCAGTCTGGGCCCTTCCTCTCAGCAGCTCCCTCTTCCTCTTCCTCCTCCTCCTCCATGTTTGAGCAAGCTGCCCAACCTCCTCCCTCCTCTTCCTCCTCCTCCTCTCTTGTCCACAGCCCATTTGTGTTTGGACAATCCCCCTCCCAAGTGTCTCAGCCACAACCACAGCTTCTGAGTAAGTCTGTCCTGCTTTCTGACAGCACTTGCTTGCACAGGTGTTGATCTTTTATTCCTCGCAAATTTTTTTGGTTTTAAGAACAATTTTAATTTGTTTATTTGAAGTCTTTTGTGTGGAGAACAATAATAAATGATGAATAATGGTGCAGTTCTTTAAGTTGATAAAATATCTTCAGTAAGATCACATGTTTAATATAGAAGTCTTGTTTCTAAAAGACGATGCAGCAGATTGTAGTATAGAAATACAACAACATGAGTTGTCACTTTTAAACCAGATTTTAAACTTGGAGCACATTTATTGGTGAAATGAATATATTTTGCTTGCATAACAGGCGGAGCCGCTTCATTTTCAGCTGCTTCAGTTTGCTCTGCTTGCACTTTTGTGTAGTACGTCTTTTATCCTTCTTGTTTTTCATTATTGCCTTAAATTCAAATGGCTTTATTTCTTGTCTTGTTTAATTTCCCATTTYAACCAGCCCAAAATTTACAAACAAAATTAAACTACAGTAGTAAATAAAACTTTATTTTTTATTAACTTTTTTATATAATAC
>NW_013952712.1:145945-155456 GCF_001266775.1 Austrofundulus limnaeus | reverse complement strand
ATAGATAGATAGATAGATAGAATATCATTTTATTATTTTATTTTATTTACCGTTATTTTACCAGGCAAGTCCCATTGAGATCTCAGATCTCTTTTCCAAGAGCGGCCTGGGCCTAAAGGCAACCTATTGTACATGTTTTTGGGGGGTGGGGGAAACCGGAGTACCCAGGAAAAACCCACGCAAGCACGAGGAGAGCATGCAAACTCCTCACAGAAAAACCCCAGATACTAACCAGGGATCGAACCCAGGACCTTCTTGCTGTGGGGCGTCGGTGCTAACCACTGAGCCGTCGTGCTGCCCAGATATAGATAGATAGATAGATATGAGGATATCTTTAAACATGTAATCATAACTTTCAGACACTTTAAGGACTCTGTCACTCTTTAAAATGCCTGCTATGTGTTTTTTCCTCGTATGTCATTTTCCATCTGTTGATCGTGTCCCTGTACTTGTTCATCTTACCGATTTGACCTCATTGCCTTCTTGTTCCTTATTTCTATTTTCCTTTTTTGCTTGCTTGCGTTCTTTCATGCATTCCATGTCTTGCTTGTTTACCTGCTCCACTGTTTTCCGCTGTAGATGGTTCATCACGCAGCCTTGCTTCTCGTGAGCGTGTGCACAAAAGCAGTGTGTCGGTGGCTGGTCATGGTAGTGCTCTGTCATCTCTCGCTCTGAGGCAAAAGGGTGGGTAATCACTGACTGCATGCTTCCCTCAGACTGAACAGAGGGGTGGGTAGGAGCTCACAAAATCTTTGAATGAAAGCCTTTATGTTCTTGCTTTATTGCTAACATTCAGTCTTGTTATTATAAAAAGAAAACTAAAGTTAATAATTGTTGCCTGAAACATGACCTGTTGATTGGGAACATTTGTTACCAGAGTTTATTAAAAGGCAATTTTTAGTTYTTTGTACCAGAACTGGGCTGGAATCCCATCATTCATCAGCGCCTTCATGTTTCACGTTATTCTCRTTCATCCTAGTGTTTGACCACATGGTGATATCAAAATACACCAAATTAGCTGAGAAGTCACTAAATTTAGTTTCCACTCACTCATTGACTTTACAAGTTATTAGATATTTTCGGGCTTTAGTTCTTATTATGCTTTTTAAAAATTTTCTGCTGCGTTTAAAATTGTTGTTTACTTTCTGATGTTGAGAGGTAGAGCTGGAGTCGCAGTAGCTAATTTACTATGGATTTCTCTGCATTTTATAACTTTACTGTTTGAATGATCAATGTTTAGGTGAACGAGGAAATGTGATGTCTGGTGCACGGTCAATGTCTCAAGCCAACAAACAGCGTCAGGAGAATCGCTCACCCAAACTGGAGAGTCGAGGAAGCCGCTCGTCTGAACAGAGCAGGGTGAAAACCGGAGAGGGCGGACTTTCAGCCAGCGAAGCCCTCATCTTGCGGTCAGACACGGGCAAACTGAGGACTGACTCTCACAGTCGCTCCCACTCACCCAACCACAACACTCTGCAGGCCCTAAAGGCAGACGGCAGAACCTCGGGAATTCGGGCTGAGTCCCCGAATCCTGGCTCTCGCTCTTCCTCTCCCAAACAAAAAGGTGTATCGTCATCGGGCAGGTCCAGCCCCTCCAGCACCTCCCCCCAGCTCTCGTCCTTAAACCATCAGGACAAGAACCTCCCTCCTAAAGTTAGCTCTTCCTCTAAAGCTCGACTTGATCCTCCCAGAGAGCGATCCAAATCGGACTCATACACTCTGGACCCAGACACACTCAGAAAAAAGAAGATTCCTCTCACGGAGCCAATCAGGGGCAGATCTACCTCACCTAAATCCAAACTGTCACCTAAAGACCCAAATAAAGGGGTGACCAGTAATGCAGAAAACCGTGTTCCTTCTCCCCATGTGACCCAGGAGAACCTCCACAGTGAGGTGGTGGAGGTCTGCACATCTAGTGCACTCCTCTCAAACGAGGATATCAATGATGAGAACGCGGAGGTCCATAATAATGAAGAAGGCTCGTGTAAGGTGCACTTTAGTATCGGCAAAGCCCCTGTCAAAGAAGAACAAGACATCCGCTCATCACCCAAAGTCAGCCGCAAAGCCTCAAGTCGACACACGCGACCTAAGAAAGACAAATCAGGGCCTCTGTTTAAAGGAGAGAGCACGTCGAGGATCGCAGAGCCCACCAAACAGGCCATGTCGCCCTCTGTAGCTGAATGCTCCCGTGCAGTTTTTGCTGCTTTTCTGTGGCATGAGGGTATAGTCCACGATGCTATGGCCTGTTCCTCCTTTCTCAAGTTCAACCCAGATCTAACCAAAGAGCACGCCCCCATTCGCAGCTCCCTGGGTGGGCAGGGGGCCGAGGAGAAAGAGAGCAAGCTAAAGAACCGCCACTCCCTGGAGATTTCCTCTGCGCTTAACATGTTTAACATCGCTCCACATGGCCCAGACATCTCCAAAATGGGCAGCATCAACAAAAACAAAGTCTTATCCATGCTTAAAGAACCTCCACTGCCAGAGAAGTGTGAAGATGGAAAAGGAGACGCCATTTCTTATGAGATGTCTTCTCACTCTTCTTTGAGGCCAAAGTCAGTTTTACCATTAACCTTACAGCACTTGGTAGCATTCTGGGAGGATATTTCATTGGCCACCATCAAGGCAGCGACCCAGAACATGATTTTCCCCAGCCCAGGCTCCAGTGCCATCTTGAAAAAGAAGGAACATGAAAAGGACAGCAAAAAAGCAAAGAAGGAGAAGAAGAAAAGGGAGAAGGCAGAGGTGCGTCCGAGGGGGAATCTGTTTGGAGAGATGGCTCAGCTCGCCATGGGAGGACCAGAGAAAGACACTATCTGTGAGCTGTGTGGGGAGTCTCACCCTTACCCTGTCACTTACCACATGAGACAGGCTCACCCAGGTGAGAAACCATCTTTTACCTCCCTTTACACAAAGCTGCATGTTAGTCTGATGTCTGATCATGTTTCCTTTTTACTGCAGGCTGTGGCCGCTACGCTGGAGGCCAGGGCTACAACAGTATTGGTCACTTCTGTGGTGGATGGGCAGGAAATTGTGGAGATGGAGGCATAGGAGGCAGCACCTGGTACTTAGTGTGTGATCGCTGTCGGGAGAAATACCTCAGAGAGAAACAAACTGCAGCCAGAGAAAAGGTAGTGCACTAAAAAACGTCAGTAATATTATTAATCTATTATCTAGTGCAAACTAAKTTTTTCTCATGTTTCAGGTGAAACAGTCAAGAAAGAAACCTCTGCAGGTGAAGACCCCGAGAGCACTACCTACTATGGAGGCCCACCAGGTGATTCGGGCAAACGCCCTGTTCCTGCTGTCCCTCAGCAGTGCAGCTGAGCCCAGCATGCTGTGCCACCATCCTCCTCGGCCCCTTCATTCCCATCTGCTACCCAGCCTGAAGGAGGGTGTGTCGGAGGAACTCCCCAATAAAATAGGCTGCCTTTATTTGCAGACACTAGCAAGGTAACTTAACCAGTTCATCAAACCCACCTTTTTATAGATGGAAAAATTATAGGCTATGTTCACACTGCAATCCAAATCTGATTTTCTTTTTATGACATTCTGAACGTGAYAGATACGATTTTTTTCAAATCAGACTTTTCATATGAGGTACTAAATCAAATACGTGTAAGATATTTTTCAAATCAAATCAAGTCTGAACTGTCTGGTGGCATCTCCTCTGACTTTTATGTCATTGAGGTGGGGGTGAGAGGATCAATCCAAGTAAGGGAAAAAAGTAAACAGAAAACAAGTCCAGATGCTTCTTCTTGGTTGTTTTAATTTGCCATGTCCTGGGTGACAGAGAATCTGCAGCAGAGCTGTCAAACTCATTTTCACAGAGGGCCACATTACCGTTAAGGTTGTGCTTAAAGGGCCAGTTGTAATGAACTTTAACGATTCGTGTTTAACTTCCACTATAAAGAAAACATCACGTTCCTTGTCTCATTGCAAAGGCTGAGAACTGCTAACAAATATTAACTGAGCTCTACATAGTATTTCCTGCATAAAAACAGAATTTTAATACGCCCTCTGCTTAACACTGAAAAATACTACCTGTACGACTGACTAAATGTGGAATAAATAATACAGAAATGCTATTAAATGTAAAAGTAACAGCTTTACTCACTGTTGTGTTGCGTGGCGTCCGTCTTGAATTCCCATGCACAGTCGACATGCATTATGGGACATGTAGTTTATGGTCAATACTATTGTGGCCAATTCCCTAAATCCATTCAATTTTGATTCATAAGTTTTTGAATTGATTATCATGATTCAATTCAACTCAATCTGCTAATAAAATAATAATAATAATAATAATAATAATAATAATAATAATAATTCAACTGTGTTGCAAAATACAAATTTAAATGGGAATTGAGCATTAATTCTGCAGTGTGAACATAGCCTTAGACTGGTTGATCATTATATTTCAAGTCTAATTCTTCTGTCACTTCTAAGGCAACACACTGAGAACTTTGGAGCCTACCAGGATGACAACCTCTTCCAAGATGAGATGAGATATCTGCGCTCAACATCTGTTCCTGCGCCTTACATTTCTGTCACACCTGATGCCTGCCCCAATGTGTTTGAGGAACCAGAGAGCAACATGAAATCAATGCCCCCTAGGTAGCACCATGTCATACGATGTCCATAATTACACTTCCCCCCTAAAATGAGTCTTTTCTGTTGAGGGGTAAATTAGATCTTTTGAAGTAGAGTTCTGTGAAGAGGTTATAAACAGTACCTTTTCAAATCGGAGGAGTTTTAAATACTGAAGGAGTCCACTTTAATATTTTAATTTTAATATTGTAGCATTTTATCCTGAATACGTCTGGTTAGATGCAGGTTCTGTGATACAAGTTTTTTTTTTTTTTCAGATCTATACTTTCATCCCTTTTTTCCCACTTTCAATATTAATTTAACATGAAGACATATTTTTAAGTCACCCAACAGATTTTCTGAAGCCATGTTCTCATTTTGATGTCTTTAATGTAATTTTAGCTGAAGTTGAAAGCCTGTTTTTGTCTTTGTTTGCTTTTAGTCTTGAAACCAGTCCGATCACAGACAGCGACACAGCAAAGCGCACCGTGTTTCAGAGGTCCTATTCAGTTGTCGCATCTGAGTACGACAAGCAACACTCTCCTTCTCCAGCCCGAGTCAAAGCTGTTCCTAGACGAAGGGTTCATAGTGGTGATGCAGGTGAGCATTTAAATAACTTTTGATACTTCCTGATCAACTTAAACCATTACTCTAACATCAAACTGTTTTATTATGGTACGTTCACACCGAACGCGTTTTGAGCGGCAGGAGCAGCCGATTCACATGCAAAGTCTAGGGTGGACGTGCCTCTAGGTGTTGTGCGTCGTGTCATGTACGTTTTGGACGGCGCGGAAGGGGCGCAGAGCGTTTTCCGCGCATGCAGTGCTGCGGAAGCAGCCGCCGCCAGAGTTCAAATATCTGAACTTTTCGCCGCTTGATGCGTCTCCCACTGAAAACCAAAACAGACGGACTGGAGATCTTTACCTGAAATCGACCGTGTGCAGTTGGATTTTCTGGCAGGATATATCAGCACCGATGTGGATCAGCTGCTCAGGACCAAAAAAAATGTCCGTCAGCTGGCAGCTTCTGTAGTGACTAAACAAATCGCCTCTAAATCATCTGGGGTCTCATTTATAAAGGATTGCGTGGAAACCATACTAAAAGTGAACGTACGGCCAAAAGGCGGAAATGGCGTACGCCAAAAAAAATTCAGATTTATAAAACCATACGTACGCACGTTTCTGCGCATCTTTCCTTTATAAATCACAGCCGCACGTCAGAGTTTGCGCACGAGGTCCCGCCTCAGGTTCTACCCTCTACACGCCCACACTCAACCATAAACAGTCAATGCAAAGTACCTCATGAATGTTAAGATGTATTTAAATCAGTCAGATGATCAATGCCAACAAAAGTGATTGGTTCAGACGCTCTGTGTGTCTGGAGGATGACAGGTGCTGACAGCTGCTCACGTGAACAGAATGTCTGTAACTGACACAGATTTTCCCTCATTTTGCTTTAGAGTAATCTAACGATTTTTATAAAAAATAAAAATAAAAAACCTCAGCTTCAATTCAATCTCCCATCAGAGCCTGCAGGACGATAAAAACAATAAATTAAATTAAATAAGTCAGGTAAAATTAGAAATAAGTCCCCCGCTCTTCTCCTCATCCTCTCCCCCTCCTGCCTGCTCTGTTACCCGCGGCAGACCCCCGCCCCGCGTGCGCATGCATGCACACACACGCACGCACGCATCCCCCGCGCGCGCGCGTGACAAACACGGACTGGATACACGCGCTGCGCGTGTATCCAAAGCTTTTGCTGTCCTGCTGTTCTTATCGGGGAGGGGTCTGTGTGGGTCAGGGAGGGGTCTGTGGGTCAGGGTCGTCTGAGGCGGAAGCAGATGAATGGAGTTGCGCACGGGAACTTTTATTTAAGTCTGATTCTGAAGGTAAATTAAATATCCGACAGTGATCATTACACAGTATGGCTCTAATTCCTCACTTCACCATCTGTGTTGCAGTTTCACGTCTCCAAAGTGAGCGTACGCATGGGTCAGAGCTGGCGTGAGGCACCGCACATTTTCACGTCAAGTTTGGATTTTATAAATCACAACCTTGGCGTAAAAAGTGGCGTACGCAAGTTTCTGGGCTCAAATTGTGCGTACGCCAGTTTTATAAATCCGACCCCTGGTGAGTTAATTATCTGCTGTGCGCAACGTTCGCTTGCTCTTTAGTAACTAAATCAAAGCCATTTTCTTTTATTTTATCTTTATTCACCCGCCGGGGAGACGCTCCTCCCACACTCAGCTGCAGCCATTGCTGCTGCTTCTCGTTCTGGTCTGAACACTAGTGCGTTCTTTGGTCTGAACATAGTGCATCTAATGAGAGGCGTTTTGCGCTTTTTGGCCGCTCAAAATGTGTTTGGTGTGAACGTAGCATTACGGCTTATTACAAGGCTCACAGAAACGTATTACCTTCCAACATTCAGGCGAATTTTGTTAAGAGAGACAGTTGTTATTATCTTAAGGGGATGGAAATGTTTGTGAAGCCATATTTTCGTACTTGCTTGAGTGAAAGATGTATTTTAATCCAGGGTATAGGATTGTGGAATGATCTGGAGGATGATCTTAAAAATGCCAGATCTATGTATATATTTAAGAGAAAAATAAAAGCTAGTTTTCTGAAGGTATATGGAAAAGTAAAATGTGAATTATAATAATTGTTTTTTGAGTTGATGTTTTTATTTTTATTTAGTATTGTTTAGTAAATTATGTTTTGTTTGAATATATTCTGGGGATAAAAGGAGCAGGCATTATAAGATTTATTCTTTTTCTGCTACCTTTCATTTTATTTTGATTTTTGATTTGTGTATTTTCATTGTTTTTTATTGTATGTAGTTATTTTTAATGAAATGAATAAATTTTTTTGAATTGAAAAAATTGAAAAAATATTACATTTTTTACAGAAGTGGGCTCTTCTTTGCTACGCCACCCGTCTCCAGAGCTGTCCCGCCTGATCTCAGCTCATGGCTCCCTCAGTAAGGGTGAGAGGAACTTCCAGTGGCCCGTCCTGGCTTTTGTTATCCAGCACCATGACCTCGAAGGTCTGGAGGTGGCCATGAAGCATGCGCTCAGAAAGTCTGCCTGCAGGGTGTTTGCCATGGAGGTGCGCTGAATTAAAAAAGTTATCAGTTGACTCTGGTTTTGTTGAGTAAAAACYAAAACAATTGTCTTTTTATATTCTTTTCAGGCATTCAACTGGCTCCTGTGCAATGTGATCCAAACCACATCTCTGCATGACATCCTTTGGCATTTTGTAGCATCTCTCACTCCGTCACCCTGCGAGCCCGAGGATGAGGAAGACGAAGAGAACAAGGGGAACAAAGAAAATGTAGAACAGGTACGAGTTGTGTACAATTATTTGTCTTTTTACCTCTGAAATGTCAGACTTTTTGATTTTAAACATCTTCACGCCACCCAGGAAAGAGACCTCGGTGTTTGTGAACATCCCCTGTCAGACATTGTGATTGCCGGGGAAGCAGCTCATCCTCTCCCCCACACTTTCCATCGTCTCCTTCAGACGATCTCTGACCTCATGATGTCACTTCCCAGTGGCAGTTCTTTGCAGCAGATGGCTCTTAGGTAAAGTTTCTGCTTTAAACTATTCCATTTAAAAAAGAAATTATTTGCTTAATGTTTCAAATTGTTACCAACCTCACTGTTTTAACTCGTTCTTTCAGGTGTTGGAGTCTGAAGTTTAAGCAGTCCGACCATCAGTTCCTCCATCAGAGCAATGTTTTCCATCACATCAACAACATTTTGTCCAAGTCTGATGATGGTGACAGCGAGGAGAGCTTTAACATCAGTGTGCAATCAGGCTACGAAGCAATAAGCCAGGCAAGAAAACAGTTTATGAAACACAGATTTGACTGTTTCTATCAGTATTAATCTGACCTTGACTCTTGCTGTCACTCATCATGTCGTGTATAAACAAGAGGAAAATGTTTCTGTGTTRTATAGGACCTCTGCCTGGTCACCTGTTTGAAGGACCTGACCAGTGTTGTGGATATCAAGACATCCAGTCGTCCCGCCATGATCGGCAGCCTGACAGACGGCTCCACTGAAACGTTCTGGGAGTCTGGAGACGAGGACAAGAACAAAACCAAAAGTGTTACTATTAGCTGTGTGAAAGGCATAAATGCCACCAAGGTGTCCGTTCATGTGGACAACTCCAGGGACATCGGGGTGAGGAACTACWTCTAACAGATCTCTTTCATACTTCAACTGATGTGCTTTTTACATAAGGATGCAAAGTGGTGTGGAAATAATGACAAATTAAAAAATGTGGCGTTATGTGATAATTTTCACTGAATATTTTTCTTCTCTTGCCGACAGAACAAAGTCACATCGGTCACATTTCTTTGTGGCAAAGCATTGGAGGACCTCTGCAGAATCAAGCAGGTATGAGCACTTTCTGTGGTTACATCGTAACTTATTTGTAAGAGGATTTCTGCAAGGCATTAAAAAGCATTGATGACATCTGGTCTGTGCAGTATTAAAGGGGACATATCAGGCAGAATCCACCTTTTTTAGCCTTTAAATTCATTTTTTGTGTTTTTGGAGTCTCTAGGAGTGCAATAAATCTGAATTTGGTCTCTCCAAATGCTGCGTAGATATATTTATTTAATGTTTGGGTCATGTTTTTCAATCCGTTCAGTTTTCTCTATTTGAWGTTTTCTGAGCTATTATCTCAGTATTTGCAATGGAACTGCCAAATAAGTTCTGGATTACCAACTACAGTTTGATGGTCTTTATTCCCCTCTGGCTCTGGGCCAGACTCTGGCTCCAGCATGTAAAGCTGGAAAGATGTCTTCCCTTGTTGACATATTTTGATTACCGTATTTATTCATGTGTAATACGATCATCATTTTTTGAGCTTAAAAAACATTAAAAAAATCTAGTCATCAATAACCCGTGTATTACCCC
>NW_013952712.1:129931-145909 GCF_001266775.1 Austrofundulus limnaeus | reverse complement strand
TTCTAGTATAATACATGAATAAATACAGTAATTTTTAAATTAAAAGTTTCTGCACTGCTATATAATCATAAAGCTCTCTATCACACTGGAATGAGCCGCTCTGGAAGCTGGACAGGGGGGTGGGGTGTGGATTTAAAGAGACAGCCTCAAAATGAGTTGATCTGAGACACACCACAGAAAACTGGTGAAAGAGGGGCTTGTGGAGTTACAGTAAGGAGGAATTCAGACTGAAGCATTGAAGTTTGTCTTTATATAGACCCAAACTGAATTATTTAAATGTGAAAAATAAGGATTTAAAAGCATGTCTCCTTTAAACAACATACAGATTATTAACAGGAGAATAATTGATGACATACAGAAACTTTGTATTTGGTTTAACAAATTATTTAAACAGACCAAATAAAACAGTAACAGGGAGACATTCATCACATATTTAAACTGAGTTTAGCTCCACACTTCTTCTAATCCTGCAGCGTTTTCTTCAATAGGTTAGGGTTGAAAGGAAGTGCTTGCAAACTAAGACACACGACTTAATCTTCCTTAAGAAACCAAAACAAGAAAAGTGTTTATAGTTTATGCAATCACTGTCAGTGGTGCAAGAATGGCATTAAAATGGCATTTACTCGGTTTTGTTAGGAGCTTGAGGCTCATTCTTGGTCTGTTTCATTTCAGGTTGACCTCGACTCACGTCACATGGGCTGGGTGACAAGTGAGCTTCCTGGTGGGGATTAYCATGTGATCAAAGTGGAACTGAAGGGCCCCGAAAACACTCTGAGGGTGCGTCAGGTTAAGGTTCTCGGTTGGAAAGAGGGCGAGAGCATCAAAATCCTCGGACAGATCTCAGCCAGCATGGCCCAGCAGAAAAACTGTGAGGCTGAGACTCTCAGGGTTTTCCGCCTCATCACCTCACAGGTCAGTGCATTATGACCACTGGGTTATGTTTTTGTGGATAACGCATTTGATTAACAGGGTCACATTATTGAARATGTTTTAATAAATACTTTCTGTTAATGTTTAGGTCTTTGGAAAACTAATCTGTGGGGATGCAGAGCCAACACCAGAGCAGGAGGAGAAAAACCTACTTTCATCACCAGAAGGAGAGGACAAGGTCTGCACCCTTTTATAAGTAACATTTCTGAAAGATTTGCTAACATTTATTCATTTTTAACCACATTCTGTGTTTCTGCAAACAGGTACCATCTGATGCAGACCTCAAAGAGCACATGGTGGGAATCATTTTCAGCAGGAGCAAACTAACCAACCTGCAGAAACAGGTACTTTACAAAAACAAAGAAATAAACCTCTGATATGTGATATCAAACCTAATAATTGTATTGTATTTTGCAGGTGTGCGCACACATCGTTCAAGCCATCCGCATGGAGGCCACGCGGGTGAGGGAGGAGTGGGAACACGCCATCTCCAGCAAAGAAAATGCCAACTCGCAGCCGAGCGACGACGACGCCTCCTCAGACGCGTATTGCTTTGAGCTGCTCTCCATGGTTCTGGCTCTGAGTGGCTCGAATGTGGGCCGGCAGTACCTGGCTCAGCAGCTTACACTCATGCAGGACCTGTTTTCTCTTCTGCACACTGCTTCTCCCAGAGTGCAGAGACAGGTAATGTGAACATAAACACACTGTTACTAACTTCTTAATTCAGTGTTTTACAGCAGATTCTGAGCTTTTCTGTTGACTTACAGTACAGCAAACCTCTCATTAAACACTTTGTGGCTGTCAGTGTTTTTTTATTAATCTTGAGTTTGTGACTAAATGTATTGTGCAACACTGCCATCAGCTGGCAGTAAAATGAAATGCATGATGCAGCAAGAATACACATTGCAAGTGGGCTCTCAGTGATTGCACATTAAGGTAAATATTCTTTGCTKGCTCCATGAAGTTTATTTTTTTGTATCTTCTGGGCTTCCTCTGTCCAGGTGACATCATTGCTTAGACGTGTCCTACCAGAGGTGACGCCAGTGCGACTTGCCAGCATAATCGGGGTGAAGGCTCTGCCGCCAGCGGACATCAGCGACATCATCCACTCCACGGAGAAAGGTGATTGGAACAAACTTGGCATCCTTGACATGTTCTTGGGCTGCATTGCCAAAGCCCTCACTGTGCAACTGAAAGCCAAAGGCAGCACTATCTCCGGCACGGGCGGCATGGTTGCAGGAAAGGGCGTCACGACTGTCACTCTGCCCATGATCTTTAACTCCAGGTGAGCCAGCTTTGAGGACCAATTAACAAAACACATCTTTTTTTTTCTACATATTATATTTTTTGCTCATCTTGCTTTTTTTTTTTTTCCTCAGTTACATTCGCAGAGGTGAGAGCCACTGGTGGATGAAAGGCTCCACGCCTCCACAGATAGCTGAGATCATCATAAAGCTGATCAAAGACATGGCAGCTGTGAGTGATTTTTTTTTTTATTTGTAATTTTAAACGTGCTGTAAAGGTGAATATACCGGTCAAACTACCTCTAACTGTTGTTTTTTATTTTTAGGGTCACCTTTCAGATGCCTGGTCCAGAATTACCAAAAATGCAATCGCTGAAACCATCATAGCCCTCACTAAAATGGAGGAGGAGCATCGGTCTCCTGTTCGCTGTATCGCAACAACAAGGGTATGAAGACTGTTATTCACAGGGTATGAATCAGTGCTTAGGAACACTGTCTGTTTCTGATTTTCTTTCCTGTTTACTCTCTCCTTAGCTGTGGCTGGCCTTGGCGTCTCTGTGTGTGCTCGACCAGGATCATGTGGACAGGCTGTCCTCTGGTCGGTGGATGGGCAAAGACGGGCAGCAGAAGCAGATGGTGAGACTCACAGCAAAAAGCTACAGTGAACRGGGAATAAACAGGGCAACTTAATTTATTCTCTTTTTATCTACTCACAGCCTATGTGTGACAATCATGATGACGGTGAGACGGCAGCCATCATACTGTGTAACATGTGTGGCAATCTTTGCACCGACTGTGATCGCTTCCTCCACCTGCACCGACGAACACGCTCCCACCAGAGACAGGTTAGTTCTGAGTGTTCACCTGAATATGAATTACAAAYGGTACTGGTGGTGATCAGTGTGTTTTTCTCTGTTTTGAATAACTTTGTTGTTTTTATCTGTGTCAGGTGTTCAAGGAGGAAGAGGAGGCCATAAAGGTTGATCTCCATGAAGGCTGTGGAAGGACCAAGCTCTTCTGGCTCATGGCTCTTGCAGACTCAAAGACAATGAAGGCCATGGTGGAGTTCAGAGAGCACACAGGTAACAGACCAAAGAACACATCAGTGTAATAATAAACAATTTAATGTCATTTTCTCTGAGAGGTTTTAAACATAGTTTTTCCACCCCCATGTTTCACACACACATAGAGTTGGTCTGACAAGCTAAATGTTTTTGCAGGTAAACCAGCATCTAGCAGCTCAGACGCCTGCAGGTTCTGTGGTACAAGAAACGGTACTGAGCTGTCTGCTGTGGGTAGTGTCTGTTCAGACCCAGACTGTCAGGTATGAAGCATGAACAAAATCTGAATATCAAATCAGAGTTGATGAAGAACCTCTGTTCAGATGTTTCTTATTTCAATGCCAAATCAATTTTTTTTTAATTTTCAATATATGTAGTAATAATAATCGTGTGAATCATACATATCAAAAATAGAAAACAAAATAAATAATCCTAACATAATAAAATAAACTATTGAGAACCTTAATAGTTGAATAGGTTTTTTTCTTAATACTTTGTATGTATTTTTAAACAAAATATTTCTATTTTGTCAAGAATTGGATTTCATTTTTGCACAGACCAGACAGAATATTTATACACCAATTTAATAAAAATATAATATACATAATCCAGTTTTGCTTTGTGAAAATATACTTGTTGGGTGTTCATATATTTAAGAAGATGAATAAATGTGGATTGTAGTTTAATATACTTGTTAATTCCCTCAAATAATAAATTTGAACTACAGAATTTGCATTTTATGCAAAAAGTGTAGTGTGAATGATTAATGCTGAAAGATTTTTGCTGAAAAGCTAAAAATGCTAAAACTAGCCTAAAAATAGGTTTTTAAAAAGTAGCTGAGATTAGCACACAAAAAAAATCAGAAATCAGCAAGAATCTGAACTTAACACAAAAAGGTGAATTTAGCAGAGAAAAGCCCATGTTAGCTAAAAAGTAGCTAATAAAACAGACAGCAGCTGAAAAAAAAACACAAAAAGCTTAAAATAGTGGGAAAATTCACAAAAAAGTTGAAATTGGCAGAACTGCAGAAAAAAAGCTAAAACTGGCAAGATAGAAGCCGAAGGAAGATTAAATTAGAGTTCATAAAAAGCAGAATCAGAACAAAAGTTAAAAAGTACAGTAAAAATTTATGAATGATTATTTTCAAGGATTTTAAGAATGTTGAAGATAGCTTTATTCATTTAAAAAAAATGGCTGAAAAAGCTAAATGTTTCAAAATGTATAAATTGCTGAAGTACCAAATGTCATAGCTGRAATATCCTGAAGGAGCTGAATGTTTTGATGTATAAATTCTTGAAATAACACAAAAACTGCAGAACGAGTCTTATGCCCAGAAAATATGAAAGAAAAATTTATCTCAATCGTGTGAATCAAGCATTGTTGTAGTTTTTAAGCATCATCTTACTTCACCTCTCTCAGGAGTATGCCAAGCTGGCCTGCAGTAGGACTCACCCCTGTGGACACCCTTGTGGAGGAGTTAAGAACGAGGACTCCTGCCTGCCGTGTCTGCACGGCTGCGATAAGAACGCAGGCTGTCTGAAACAGGATGCAGACGACATGTGCATGATCTGCTTTACAGAAGCTCTTTCTGCTGCTCCTGCAGTACAGGTAGCTTTGACTTCAAGAGTTTCACCTTCCAAATGTCTCTTTGCTTTCCTGTGATGTCTAACTGTTGGGTCTGTTTTCCAGCTGGACTGCACTCACGTGTTTCACCTTCAGTGCACTCGGCGTGTGCTTGAAAATCGCTGGCTTGGACCCCGGATTACTTTTGGCTTCATGTTGTGTCCTATTTGCAAGGTACATTGTTAGTAGAGTGCCTCAAATGACCAGACTGYCCCTCAGCAGAAGAACTTTAATGCACATGGGCTGGTTTGTTTGTTTGTTTGTTTACAGAACAAAATCAATCACTCTGTGATCAAAGACCTCCTCGACCCCATTAAGGAGCTGTATGAGGATGTGAGGAGGAAGGCTCTAATGAGGTTGGAGTACGAAGGCCTTCACAAGAGTGAGGCCATCACCACACCAGGAGCACGCTTCCACAGTGACCCTGCAGGCTTTGCAATGAACAGATATGCATACTACGTCTGCTACAAGTGCAAAAAGGTGACGACAGGATGCAAGAGGTTGTTATTGGAGAGCTGGACATGGATGGAAATGTAACCTTTTCCTGTTTTTGTAGGCATATTTTGGGGGAGAGGCTCGGTGTGATGCAGAGGCAGGACAGGGTGACGACTACGACCCCAGTGAGCTGATCTGTGGAGCGTGCTCAGATGTCTCCAGGGCTCAGGTGGATAAGCTGGCTGTGCTGCCACCAGGAATAAAATATATTGCACAAAATATTCATGTTCCTTCTTATTCAGAGCCGGATTAGAAGATTGGGATCTGGGTGTCTAAAGAAAATCTGTATTTGTCAGCTAGTTAGCTTGTGTTAGGTCATCTGTTTTATCCAAAAACTGATGTGTTATAAATGAAGCAGCTGATTTTTCAGGGAGTTCCACAATTTCTCMAAAAGATAGAAAATGTTTGTTTCCTAAAATGTAATCTAATATATYTGAAAAACAATCACGTTCCTATTTTTTGCTATTTCTGCTCTTCTTTCCCATCAGATGTGCTCCAAGCACGGCACAGACTTCCTTGAGTATAAATGTCGGTACTGCTGCTCCGTGGCTGTTTTCTTCTGCTTTGGCACCACACACTTCTGCAACGCCTGCCATGAYGACTTCCAGAGGATGACCAGTGTCCCCAAGGAGGAGCTGCCCCATTGTCCTGCAGGTCCGTCGTTTTATTTAGTCTTATTCAGGACCATTGATGGGGAAGTCATAACATTTAATGTTAATGACACCTAACATCGTGTTGACAGTTTGGTGTGCTGAGTGAACATTTTTATGGTCAATGAACAATTAATCAAACTCAGATGCTAATCAGGGCTGTCATATTTGCCTGCCATGGTTAATTAGCTGAAGTGGTCATCTTAATTAAAGTTGTAGACGTACATCTGATGATTACTGTCAGAG
This sequence comes from Austrofundulus limnaeus, assembly GCF_001266775.1. Classification (NCBI taxonomy): domain Eukaryota; kingdom Metazoa; phylum Chordata; class Actinopteri; order Cyprinodontiformes; family Rivulidae; genus Austrofundulus; species Austrofundulus limnaeus. Next base: position 139,660 of record NW_013952712.1, on the reverse strand, counting down.
TTTTATTAAAATTTATACAATGGTTCACAAGATATTTTTCTAACACAAAGACAAACATCCACACAGGCCTTTCTGTGTTAAATGAGAAATATCCTATTGAAGGGGTGTAAAGCACCTCGTTTAGATTTAAAGAGACAGCCTMAAAAYGAGTTGATCTGAGACGCACCTGAGAAAWGTGGTGAAAGAGGGKCTTGTGGAGTTACAGTAAGGAGGAATTAAGCCCAAAGCATTGCAGTTCCACTTAGACCACAACTGAATGATTTAAATGTAAAAAGAAGGATTTATAAGCATGATATGTCTCCTATAACTAAAGCTGCAATTACTGTAACGTATCACCAAAGACTCTTTTTAATATTACTAATGTATTCCTGAATCATCAGAACTAAACTTCAAATACCTCCAGAGGCAATCTTTAGTCTCAGGGTTTTTTTCTCTTCTGAAGTTTCTAGATTTTTTATTTTTTGCTGTTCTTGCACTTGCTTCCGTCCAACTTACCAATTTATCTTTAGTGCTTACGGTGTAAAATAAAAGCACTTGTTCTTAACTTCAGCACTTATCAGAATATTGGTTTTTATCASCTTTATAGAATTTTTTGTAAAAAGTAACAATATGCTTATGATTAATTTAATTCTCATCTCCTCTGGCACAGGGCCCAAAGGCAARCAGCTGGAGGGCACGGAGTGTCCTCTGCATGTGGTCCACCCACCCACGGGTGAAGAGTTTGCTCTGGGCTGTGGGGTGTGCAGAAACGCTCACACCTTCTAACCTGCAAAAGACTTTTACTGGGAACCAGTCGGGTCTACTGTGATTTCTCCCTGCTGCTGCAGAAAGCTCAGCAGCCAAGCTCGRCTCTTGCATGAAGTCTCCTGTGTGCCGAAACCAGGTTTCTGCTCTCCATCAAGAGTCCTCAGGTCTTCAACAACACGAGTATCCAGGCTCTGCTGCTAGCGCAAGCTGGAGCTCCTTCAGATTCAGAGTAACCTGAATGGGGAAAAAGGAACAATAAAAAAAAGAGGAAGAAATATATTTAAAAAAAAWTTTGTGAAGTGTTTGCATGCGGCCGTTGTATTCCCTCGGCTTCTATTGACGTTGCACACCTCCCAATCACTGAACTGTAACAAAATTAAACATCAAATATGATATACATTTGCATAAAGGCAACTGTGGATGAGAGTGGGTTTAAAAAAAAAGAAAAAAGGAACGGGCCATATTTCCAGCTTCCTAACTATAAATTTAAAATGTTGTATGTAAACTTTTCGTAATCTTGTACAGTATTCTTCTGTCAAGTGCATCATGGGTTGATGGACGAGAAAAAAAAAAAGATGAGCTGGTTGAAAAGACTGTTAAGTTTATTACATTCGGGGGAAAATAGTGTATGATTTATCTAATCTTGTATATAATGATACTATTCAAAGTACCTGTATTTCGCTCTCTTCACTTCAGTTTTGTTTGATATTCTGGGTTGTTTTGACCCAGATCTTTTATTGAAGTGCAATACTGGGTGTGCCTCCTCTTTTGCAGCTGTTTAAATCTATGGAATGTATGTCAAATAAAGCCACTGTACATTTTTATACAGTAGACAGTCGTTTTCTTCCCCCCTCCTCTTCAAAATGTTATCTCTTCTGTTGTCAGGAAATGAGGAACAGGGGTGCCCGGCACATGCAGTGAAGCGAAAGATAGTGGATGTATATTGTTTGTAGCTTTGATGAATAAAAAAAGCACCAAAATCCTACAGTAATTAAAAAGAAAAAAAAAACTCAATAAGATTACAGCTGAACAATACAAGGGGCCAGTCTTTACACCAAAAAAAGAAAAATGTGCACCTGTTATGCTTTTTTTCCCCCCTTGAACGAGTCAGAGAGATTGGGAGCAGGGAAACTGTGTGTGTGTGTGTGTGTGTGTGTGTGTGTGTGTGTGTGTGTGTGTGTGTGTGGGAGGGGGGTATTAAAATCAGCTGCTGTTAAATACAAAGCTTATTACTTGTGAATCTGCTCTGTAATATCTGTGGTGGATGGAGTTGAATGGTAATAAACCAGAATCTCTGTTACACAAAGTACCCACTGTGTCATCAGTTTTTGAATTAATACTGAACTTTGAATTAAATAATTTATTGTAGTCGACACATGAAAAGATGTATTTGATAAGGAGAAAGAGAGTGATATGGGTAACTGCTAGACTGGAAGTTCATTTTTTTCTTTGCATTCATCTGTTCTATGAGTTGCATAAATAACAGTTTGATATTTTCATGTCATTTTTTAAACAATATCAATTTGAATTTATTTGTAAATTTAATACATTATTTAGTCACTTTCAATAGTATAATAAATATGAATAAATTCAATTGAAAGCAGTTAAGTTTATTTTCTTTCTAGGTAGGAGAAAAAGAAAGAAAGAACTTCTTTTAAAATAAATCTTTCTTAAAATGTTCATGTAAGTAATCCTCTTTCACCTCAGGGGAAAATAAGCAAACGTGCCCATTTGTTTTTGCAGTCGGGTGAGGCATCGTACGAACACAGACGATCTTTACCAACAGCCATTTCGCATTACATTTCCCATAAGGCACCGGTGCTGTCAAAACAACACCTCGCCATTTCAGGGTAGGGGGGGTTGTTGAAGCTCACTCAGAGGAATTAGGTCAGGTGAGCGGAGGTTGTACGCTCTTATTTTCTGTCSTCAGACCGTCATTGAGTTCCGATGCGAGTTATTTTGTTGGTACGAATGAGTTTTTCCTYCGTGGGTCCGGGTTGAAGAGTGAAACCAGTGTACGGATTTTCCACCAGACCGGCTAACAGACCTAGCTGTGTGTGTAAACAAAAAGGTAGGAGGCTTGGCCAAGACGCTGGCTGTCAGTGCGCAATAAGCATGTCATCATAGAATTACTAGTTACACAGATATAACTTCTAGTTAGATATAATATTTCTGGAAGGAGAAATATAGTGATGCTAAACAAGCTAGCACAAACTTAGCTAACTGTTAAAATCACTGCTCGCTTTAGCAATGTAAACATGTTCCAACTCATTTATGATCAGTTCATTAAAAAACCTCTCATGTGTGTTATGATTTTGTAGAAAACGACTCCGTAGTGATGAGTGTACCTGTAATGCCAGCATTGATCACTGTCACGTTTCTCACGTTTTTTCATTGGAGGAGTCACATGAAAAACACAACTCTGCATGATTAGATGTTTGCTTTGACACACCTGGTTTGAATAAGTGTGATTAACAAGCAGCCAGGAATGCGAGTGAAACGTGAAGGGTAGTGTTTATTAAATTCAGAGTAAAATATGTTGATCGACCAGAGTTAAGTTAGTTAACATTAATGCATTTGCATTTAAAATGCATGCAATTGTAAAATAAATGGGGTTTAGATTTAAACCACCTGAAAGAGCAAACGTGTTGTGATTAAAGTAACAGAAACAGGTAATTTTAGGATATTTTAGGTCAGACTTATGAGATAAAAAGAAGATGAATAATTCCAGAAATAAAGCACATTTTAAACTAACAATCTTTTTGACAATATAATTATAATGTTTAACTATCCGRTCATATTTTAGCATGTACAAATGGCCACGTCTCGGGAAATCTCAAAATCTAAAGGCCAAGCCTGATGACTGTGATCTTCCAGCCCTCAGGCACTGCAGAGTCCCATCAAGTCATCATGACTGGACCCAGAAATACTTTGACTAATCATCTGTTCTGAACACATCATCATCCAGAAATGTAACCTTAGCTTGTTTTACTCAAGAAAGAAGTCCTGCCACAACTTTGTGCAGCTCAAGTTCTCCGTTTTTTGCTTTTCAGGAAAATAGTTTTCTAGTTTTATGGTTCTAAAGCCCAAAAAATTATCTTAACTCTTACGAGTGAAATGTGCTGAAAGGTGCATCTGTAATTGCCTGAATGTTCAACAGGGTTTGTAATAAAAGTAATAATAAAGGGACCAATCATTTATAAGCATGTAATGGAATTTTGAAAGGGCTAATTTTATGTAGAATGAAGATTAATATTTATCAAAATCAAATGGAAAGGAAGCGAGTATAAAAAGACAAATCCATTTCTCAGTTTTCTGCTGATGCGGGTCGTTTCTGTGCGTCTGCACGGAGTAGCACTTTCTCGACTTTAAAAACCACTTCCTGTTTCTCTTAGGATGAAACGGATAAAAGGGGGAGAGGAGGTCAGCAATGCGTGCCCCAGCGAAAGCCCGCCTGAGGCGTGCAAGAAGGTGCGGAAGCAGATGAGCGAGGAGTCGGAGGCAGCGGTGGCTGGTGAGTCACGGGCCTGTGACTGGTCGCTGCTGCCTCAGGAGCTCCTGCTGCACATTTTCCAGCACCTTCCACTGCTCGACCGGGCGTATGCCTCTCAGGTGTGCCGTGGGTGGAACCAGGCTTTTCACATGCCTGAGCTCTGGAGATGCTTCGAGTTTGAGCTGAACCAGCCAGCGAGCTCATACTTGAAAGCCACACACCCAGACCTCATCAAGCAGATCATAAAGAGGCACTCCAACCACCTTCAGTAYGTCAGCTTCAAGGTAAAAATAGGAAACCTGTATCTGCAGTTTTGCTGTACTTTTTTTTATTTTGTTTTAAATCTTTTATCTTCTTGTTATTGTTTATTCTGGTCAGGTGGACAGTAGCACAGAGTCTGCAGAGGCAGCATGTGATATTCTGTCACAGTTGGTGAATTGCTCACTGAAGACCCTGGGACTCATCTCCACAGCCCGGCCCAGTTTCATGGAGGTTCCAAAGGTATAGTTAATGCAGTTGTTCGCATTTCTATTTATTATTTTGTGTTACTATAAAAAGTCAAAAGAAATCTCATAATGTACTACCACATATTTTTGTTTTTTTCTTGCAATCTTTATTATAAATGCTCTTTTTGTTTTTAAGTTGTGTCAATGAAACAGATGTTCTCGACTACAGATAAATTTACAGAAATATCTGTTTCACACCCAGACAAGGTCAGATTTGCTTCAACTGGTGCATGATGTTATTTGCAAAATCATTGTTTAGACTCCGCAATGCACAGACTTCTTCATGAACCTCAGCATATCTGTGTAACCCAGAAAGCTGTTTGTTTAAAAATGTTTCAATGTTGACTTCAGAACAGCCAGAAACCTTGCATTTACATGTGAGCAATCCATGAGCGCAGGAAGAACCTGGACATTTTTCATTTCTTTTGAAAGACTTTGTGAATTTTATAAACATACAAACTGTTAGTTGTTTCAATATCAAAAATATATACAGWTAGACTGCTAAAGATGTAAGTATATCCAAGAATGTTACAATTTTCTGTCAGCAAATTGTCAGATTCTGCTGAATAGTTTACAATGTAAAGAAAATATGTTGCTGGTTCTGTCATCAGTAGATAATTCTTAGAGGCTACAAATACCAGTTTTTTGTAATAGAAGTGGGTTTTATGTATATTAGCCCCGTAACAGTCGCACCTGAATTCCATTAAAAGCCTTTTAATATTTTTTTATTTTTGTAAAAGTGTCAAGGTAAAGGTAAGAACTGGAAGAAGTCGTCCCACATCCTGGTATTAAAAAGGAAAATGTCTGGAAACCTTTAAAGGCAGAATCCGCACCGTTTTTGTTTTTGGGCATATTTTATGTGTAGGTGTAAGTGTGTCTACGTTTTCTGGCTGCAACTCCACCATGAACTAAAATGGGCACAAATTTGTTGTGCGTCAAAAACAAACATTTTTTAGATTTACTACAATCACAAAGATTTATTTCAGAAAAAGGYGTGTTCAGTCGTTGTTTTGTTTGTTCTTCCACAGTCTCATTTTATCTCAGCTCTCACTGTGGTGTTCGTCAACTCCAAATCGTTGTCTTCCCTGAAGATTGACGACACACCGGTTGACGATCCGTCTCTGAAGGTGCTGGTGGCCAACAACAGCGACACCCTGAAACTGCTGAAGATGAGCAGCTGCCCTCATGTCTCACCTGCAGGTACAGTGAGCAACAAAGATCTGCTGAAGCTGTATGAAAACAGCTTTTTAAGCTTTTTTTATTTGAAAAGCGATCACAGGGCCACTCAGAGACAAACAACCATTCACACTCTCAGCCGCACCTCGAGTTAATTTAGAGTCACCAGTTATTCTGACATGCAGGTTTTTGGTGTGTGTGATGAAACTGGAGTACCCGGAGAGAAAACCCACACGTGCACAGGGAGAACGTGCAAACTCCACACAGGAAGGCCAGGAAGCAAAGCTGCACCTTCTTGCTGTGGGGTGACAGCTCTAACAACGGCGCCACCATGCTGCCTCGTCACGAGTGTCAAATGTTTCCTATTTTAAGTCACAAGACCAGTTTTTTTATTWGGTTTTGAAGCCTGTAATTTTCAGGGCTTGAAGTTCTCCGTCGCCACGACRGATTTCCGTCACTTTGATCGTGGCCAGGATGGATTTCCGTTATCTGTGGGGTCGGGTGGGGACAAAACAACAGCTCTGTTTTTCTGTTGCGGTCTTGTTAAAGCCACCCAGGTTACCTCTAAACGCACCACTACTTTCAACAAATGAAACAAACCCCAGAGCACTTTTATCCAATCAGAGCAGAGTGGAGCAGGGCGGGTCAGTAAAGCAGCAGGTGAGCAGTCTGCAGGAGCAACACCGCGGTCAGTCCAGAGTGAAACCTCTCCTCCCTCATTTCACTCCTTGGACTTTGGTCTATAAAACCTAACTTTATATTAAATATTTGTTCTCAGAGCACCATTATCCAACAGATATGTCCAACTTTGCATGCGTGACCAAGCTCCTTGTGCAAAGGCTGCGCATGACGCGCAACTTTCAAACAGTTTGTTCRTCTGTCATGCTTTTGCTCTCCTATTCTACAACATTTCACAAGTTATAGTGTTCTGTTACGTATCATATTGGAGATTACTACAATAATGTAAGCGCCAAATATAAACCCCTCCATCACTGGCGTGGATGCATGCTGTGTGCATGTACCAAAGCGCGAACTGAGCCGAGACCACCTCGGGAGTGCGCTGCAGYGCGTGCATGCTRTGAGTCAGATTCACTGTTACTAACATTTGTTTGTCCCATATTAAAACAAAGATGAATCTCCATTTAACATTTATCTCCTCATCCTCACCAGGAGAACAGCACCATGTTCTCCAGGTGAGCGTGTTTCAAATGTTTCTGTAGTTTATCCTAAGTATACAACTTTCATTCTTCACTGCTTGTTTATATTTAGAACCATACAGAACTGCTCTGTGATAAATGTAATTCACTAAATGATCAAATATGTAGAGTAAACAGTATTAAATGATTACATGAGCTTGAACAATTTAAATAACTGTTTAAAAATAGTAATTTAAAAAGATAATTCAGTCTAATAAAGTATTTTCAAGTTATTTTGTTCTGTGCAACAGACAGAKATTTGCTATCATTTTTAAATAAACAATTAGGATTTGTCTGGTTAAATAAAGGTCAGTAAACAGGGTTGCACATAAAATTTTTGGTCTGGCTCTCAGGGGAGAACHTAGGGTTGTTGCTTGGTGCTCATATTTTCCTTCACTCATTTAACACATTTATCTATATGGGCATCAGGGCATCTAACGTCCCCCTGTTCTGTTTTATGACTTCTGTCAGCTGCAACATCTCAGGACATCATGCCAAATCAGTCCACCAAGATTGTTATTTAATTTTTTTACTCTGCATAAATTTTGTAAACTACCAAGTGGCCGAGGGGCTGGGTGTATGTCATATAAACATCACAAACTGAACATTTCATGGTTAAATGTCTTTTAGACTAACATGTCCCTCATGGACAACTCCTGTTTGGTCTTCTCTTTGGCCTTGGTTAAACCAGATTTCCACACTCTCCAGTCCAAGCAGCAAATATCTCTTTTTCACACAGAACAAAATAACTTAAAACATACAAATGTTTTATTTGTTAGTCTGATTTCTTTTTTAAAAGACTATTTTATTCAAAAATGTATTATTTAGACGGTTTCAGCTCATGTAATCATTTATTCTTCGTATTTGATCATTTAATAAATTACATTCATCCCAGAGCAGCTGTGTCACAGTATGATCCTAAATATAAACAAGTTTAGCACATTAAGAACCTTGTTTTTTTTATTCAGTTTTTGAATGAAATTTGTGGATSTTTATGATAAATTAAAATAACATTTAAAACTCATTCACCCAGAGAACATGGCAAGTAGTTTTTATTTTATTAATAAACATAATTTTTTTTGATAGGGGTGATGTTAAACAGAGAATCATCTTTGCTTTAATATGGGGCAAACAAATGTTCTGTAAACAGTGAATCTCACAGAAAGACTCAGCCTGCACACGCAGCAATGTGCTCCCATCACAGCAGTCTCTCATCAGGAGGAGAGTTTGCCACTCACACAGAGTGTGACAGATCTCTTCGATAACAACATTCTGAACATATATTTAATATAAAGTTAGGTTTTACAGACCAAAGTTTCTGATAGCTCAGGAGCAAAGTGCAGGAGGAGATGTCAGGACTGACCGCTGCAGCTAGCTGCAGCCGGCTGCAGCCTCGGAGATCTCTGTGGGTGCTCCATCCGAGCACCCACAGAATCGGCGCCTATCTGCTCGAGTCGGGCCGCTGCTTCAACCAAACCTGCTCTCACTGAAAGTCCCGCCCTGCTCTGCTGTGATTGGATAAAACAGCTCTGGACTTGGTCTGATTTGTTGAAGGCAGTGTCTCAGTTTAAACTTTATATCAGGTTCCCACTGTCCTAAGGCTCGGTGAGCACCGAATACGATCCGGTCACATCAGTGCAGCTGGATTTTTTAATTTTTTTTAAAAGAAATCAGGTTGCATTTGCAACCAAACTGGTCACACTCTAGAGCCCTGCTAACTGTTGTTTTGACAGACAATCTCAGGTACGCAAATGAGCTTCATGACATTCCACATGACATTCCATCTGGTGCGCTTATTCTTTTTTTGGCCACGCATGGGCACCTGCGCACCTCTTATGTGCAACTCTGTCAATAAATATATCTGTCAATCCATCCATCATTAGTGTTCTAACAAGTTCCAAACAGCCATGYATCAGTTTTTCATAATACAAGCTGCCAACACTGACAAAAGTTATTTTCTTTATGTCATTGTTTGGCACAGAGTTAGTTTATGTTCTGAAGGCTGCATGATGTCATGTCAGTTTGTTATGAGTGGACCTGTCATTAAATCAGGCAAAGAAATGCCCCCTAAATTCACTGTTGGTGGTTATCAMTATTTTACCTGTTCATTGGGTAAAGTTTTTAATGTTCTTAGTTTTAAACGTGCAGTTGAGGGTCATCATTGCTTGGCACAATGACATGTTCTCTTACAAATAAAACTAAATCAAGAATAAACGATACAAACTTACAATGATTCTCTAAAATCATTGTTTGTGATAAATTGTGTCACATTAATTATAGTGGCTATAGCAGTGAGTTTAAAAACAAGATGATGCAACTAGTTGAATGAATAATGTGTCTCTAATTTGTTTATTTAATCAAGTGTTTTTCATCTAGGTAAAATATGTTTAGGAACCAGTTAAAATACACCAGAATGCAGGAAACTTCATCTACTAAATTCAGTTTTCTGGGGGAGGACCCCCAGACCCCCCACTATTGTGCCCTTCACACACATTACAAAGCTTCTGATGCTCCTGTTTTAATGTGAGAGAATAAACCAACATATTTACAGAGCACCACCTGTGTACCTCTCTGTTTTATGAAAACCCTAACCCTTAAACATGTGTAATGG
>NW_013952712.1:122049-129714 GCF_001266775.1 Austrofundulus limnaeus | reverse complement strand
AATAAACTGTTATGTGGTTTCTTGCTGTGACATTCATTTTCCTAATAGAGTTTTTTTTGTTTGTTTGTTTGTTTTCCAGTATAGTCTGTTGATTGAACTAGTTTTCCAGCCAAATACAAAGGACCTTTTTGTTCTCAAGTTGAAATTAAAAACAGGGTTGGATAATTGGTTTGCACTAAAAAACAAATTCTGTTTCTGCTTTTAGGGATCCTGTGTGTGGCAGACCAGTGCCACGGTTTGAGAGAGCTCGCGCTGAACTACCACCTCCTCAGTGACGAGCTCCTCCTGGCCCTGTCCTCAGAGAAACACGTCCACCTGGAGCACCTGCGTATCGATGTGGTGAGCGAGAACCCAGGCCAGCACTTCCACTCCATCAAGAAGAGCAGCTGGGACGCCATGGTGCGCCACTCACCCAAATTCAACCTGGTCATGTACTTTTTCCTCTAYGAGGACGAGTTCGGCCCGTTCTTCAACGACGAGATCCCTGTCACGCACCTCTACTTTGGCCGCTCAGTCAGCAAGGAGGTCCTGGGTCGTGTTGGACTGCACTGYCCCCGTCTGGTGGAGCTGGTTGTATGCGCTAACGGTCTGCGCCCTCTGGACGAAGAGCTAATCCGCATCGCCAAGCACTGCACTCAGCTGTCGGCCATCGGCCTGGGAGAGTGCGAGGTGTCCTGCAGCGCATTTGTAGAGTTTGTCAAAATGTGCGGCAGGAGGCTGTCCCAGCTGTCCATCATGGAGGAGGTGCTGATTCCAGATCATAAATATTCTCTGGATGAGATCCACTGGGAGGTGTCGAAGCACCTGGGCCGGGTCTGGTTCCCGGACATGATGCCGACCTGGTAGCAGAAAGCTGAGCACCGAGGGTTCAGCTCATCAGAGCTCTTGTTGGACAATCATAAATCAAAAAGTGTTTAAACGCTCAGCTGAAGTTGAAACATTCGGTGCCAACATGGTGAGCAGAACTCTTGTTTGGAGTGAAAGGCAGGGTTGTGCCCAAACTTTACACAACCCTGCAAAAACTGGAGACATTKCTCTCTACGATGGAGCAGTTAGAAGAAAATCCACACATTACTAACATCTAAATTCAGTTTAAACATTGTTCCTCAGCTGTGATGGTCTGGATCCAGAGAGAGTGTGTGTAGGCAAGTGTGCAGATGTGTTTTACTGTTTATTATTATTTTAGGTGCATGTTGGTACACTACCATGGGAGAGAAGCTCTGAGCTGTGTGACACAATATGTCTTTTGAGATTTCCAAATAGCTGCAGTGTTCCATGTAAATAGGCAGTGAGACAGATCTGGTTGTCCTGTAGGGTTGGGCATAATCGTATYGTGTGCAATTAATCATCAGAAAAACATTAATCRATTATTTTTTGGCAYTTGACGATTAATACGATTAATGCCAACAGAGCTCGATGCTCCTCTTCACTTCAAATATGACAAACATTTAATGAAAAAGTTCTGCAATTTATCTATCAACACAATTAAAAATTTGATGTACAGCCTGAAGTCTGTAATTTTGACACAATTTTTAACAGATTTTTCCAAAGAGCAAATCTTTCCTACTAAATTGGTCATGTGACTAGGACATAAGGGTGTCCAGGGACTCCAGGGGATTAATCATCAAATTAATCATTATCGGCTAAATACCACAATTAATCATGATTAATTTTTTGCCAATATTGCCCGACCCTATTGTTCAGGTTTCTGAGGGAGTTTTGCCTACATCTCTTTTTTGAACAGAGCAATTACACCCTTTCCCCGGCCGCCTGGTGACGTTAACTAAAATGTGTATATAACATCAATCTGACATGTGGCATGAAGGTGTACAGTGTTGACTGATTCTGAACAGAATTTCATATTTTGCTAATTCTTCAGGATGTTGCTCCCTTTTGTTCACACATTCTGTGTAATGGTTTGAAACACTACTTTTCCTCTTGGTAGAAGAARGTTTCTGTACAGTGAGATGATTTCTACGCACCTTACCTGTAAACCAAATGATAGTTGGGACAATTCAAGTCTTTACAGCCAAATGAAGCAAAGATTCTGATGGTTAATTATTATGCACTGAAGCTCTCTTAAATCAGATGCCAGGAACAGTGTATGGAAATAATAACCATGTAATTTCTGAGGGTAAAAATCAAGTGACTTTCTGTAAATATTGAATATACTGGCTGGATGAATCCGGAGATATTTGGTGTTTTGTAGTCATTCAGCACAAGACTCATCTCTGCAGCTTTTAGCTTYGAATGCAGATTTAGGTGCATTAAATTAATTTATTTCCTATATAAGTTTCAAATGTATCTTCTGTTATTTGCCTGATGAAGCTTTTCATCCTCTCCGTTAGGAGCACCTGAGCTTTTTCAGCTCATGCTCGCTCTGCATCTTAGTATCACACTCAGGAAAATGAAGCAGGAGTCCTTACTGCCTCTGCTCCACATTCATTCATTCATTCATTCATTCATTAGTCAAGTCAGATGAGTGAAACTTTTTTTTTCCTTTAAGAAGGAAGTCAAATTCATTTGTATATAAAATGCTTCGTGTTTGATTCTTATGAATAGAAAAGTACTTATTTCTTTATTTCACCCTGTTGGGTTTCGATGTTTGCTTTAGCAGCAGCTACTCTCGTCTTTCCTAAAACCAGACTTCTCTTTTTTTATTGGCTGCATCTTTTTCAGACTCTAGTCGCCAGAGAAACTAAGCTGTGTAATAAAGTAAAATAATTTGTTTTTGAGGTAAATACGAAATGCAGACCAGCAGAGATTTGTTTGTTGATACATTCACCTGTTACTGTTGTGATATTGTTGCACACAGGTGGTCCATTGTAACCACGACTCTCAAAATTTAGATTTTTCTTTTTTTTCCACACCAGTGTGAGTCGACTTAAATAACACAAATATGTGGTTGTACTATGAAGCAAGATATCCTGTGAAACGGGAGGATCTGTTCGAGCGTGGCTAGATCACGATGACTTGGCTCATAACCAGCTCAGGTTATGAGTTCAAAGTTTTGATTGACTGTCAGTAAGAAGAGCAGCTCGTTCCCTGATTCTGCTGTATCAACATCTATCAGAGTTCGGCCCGGACTTACCAAGAGTATCATGTTTAGGTGGTAAATAAATGTTGGCATTTTGTTGTCAGAGTCACTCAATTTATTTTTGTTTATTTTAATTTATTCTAATAAAAATGCAAACTTTGCTGTTCTAATTTTATGTGGGGATCTTTGTGTTTCACCAGACCAAACAGTTTCTGCAACATTTGAGGAATATTCCTCTCTGGTCATAATTGTGGCAGCAGTATTTTTATTAGGCTACAACCTGCTTTTTTTATGAAGTCTCAGCATGAACAAAAAAAATTTTTRTAGCTATATTTGCATTTTGAGTGGGAAAAGTACCAAACGACCCATGGAACGCCCMTTTTATATTTGAATGCACTGGGAAACAAACAAAATAAAAAATACTTTCAAAGAACTTGTAATTTCTTAGTGAAATTTTAAGTTTTCTCAAGCCAGGCTAAGAGAACAAATCCTTGTTTTATTGAACTTGCTTTGTAGTATACCCCTCTGATTTTAATCACATGAATTCTAAAAGCAATAAAGAAAAATAATTGGAAAAATGTTAAAGAGAATATGGACTGAGGAGACATTAAGCTTTTTTTTATTAGATCACGTTCAAACCCTTTAACTTGCATATGTTGTTAAAATCTTCTAAACTATGTTTAAATGAAAACATGAACATGTATTTTTCATTAAGATGTTAATAGTGGGCAAACTTTTTGTTATAAGGACATGTTTAAACCAGATTTAATCTGGGTTGTATTTAAGCAGATTAATTTCAAGAGTTGTGAATGCATCTTGGCGTTACTGGACTGAACCTGTGCTGTCTGTGTTCACGTCAATCATACCGTTACATATCGCCTACATATTTTCTTGATTTGTGTGGTTGTGGCTCCAAAGTAAATTCGCTTCAGTTTTTTTGTCAACTTCAGCTAAATCAGTGAAAAATATTTCTCATTAACCTGTAACCATTTTATGAAGAGATCTTTTAATTTCTTAGAAGAAACATAGTTCTCTCTGTATAGCAAAAAAAAGTTTGTCAATTTTGCTTTATTGATCACCTGTTATAAATTAAAATTGTTTCTGACATGATCTTATACTGAAATAAAAATATTGTGAATGTACTTAACATGTTTTATTATTATTATTATTATTATTATTATTATTATTATTATTATTAACAGTTGAGCAATTCTTTCAACGTTAAACAGATAAAAGGCACTGCATGTTAAATTGTTGGCACTGGGAGTAGTTGGGATTACTCCCAGCTAATGTGCAGTTTTAGTGCTAATTATCCAGTGCATAATGAGTTATTCTGCTAACAGAGCGAAACACAAACAGGCAAAAACAACATCGTCTGCATTTCACTGACGGGCAGTAATAACTRAAGTAGGCCATTAAGGCAAAGGCACCTCTTCATATGTAATCCTCATGTACGGAGGTTTCATAGGCAGGTACCAGTACTCAAAGTTGTAGTAGAGGTAGAAGCTCTTGTCCGACACGATCTTCTTGAAAGCCTCCAACAGGCTGAAAACCAACTCCAGGAAGGACTGGTGCGATCTGAAATAGTGGTAAAACTGCCGGATGTCTGCTGCCAGGTTCTTCAGCGCCGGCTGTCCAAAGATGGCGCTGTCGTTGCCGAGGTACGTGGGCTCCCCGCTGTACAGGTAGATCTTGGTGTAGTTGGTCTGCGATCGGCTGCGCAGTTTGGCTCCCAGCTCGGCCATCTTCCTGTACGCGCGGAGGACGAATTGGGAGCAGTCGTACGACTGGAACCACATGGTGGCGTTGGGGCCGGGCTCAGAGAGGACCGTCCATGTCTCGTAGTAGATCCCAGTCCGGTTGTCCTCCTGCACCCATCGGGCCATGTCGTTGAACTGGTTCCCTGCGGAGTAAAAGACTTCAAATGAAAAAGTCAAATCCATAACTTTCATGCAGAGACATCCGTCAGTTACTGAGTCACATAAAACAAGATGAATTCACTGGATTATAATAGAAAAAAGCCTAAATGGTCCTGGTGTTTTCATAGAGAGCATCTGGAGAAAGAAAAGTGTGATTTTAGTAGTTGATCACATCTATTTAAAAAGATGGGATTATTCTAAAATTACACTGAACATACTAATCCCTGTTTACAAAACATGACTAATAAATACACACTGTGTACTGTTTAATTACAACTAAATGTTCAGCATTCCTTAAAGGAGTGCAAAGCCTTCTCCAKCACATCCCAAAGATTCTAAGTGGACTCTGTGGAGCAAGTCCATGTGTGAAAAGGATGTCTCGTGCTTCCACTCTTTCACAATAAGAGCCCGATGAATCCTGGCATTGTCCTCTTGGAATATGCCCGTGTCATCAGGGAAGAAACAATCCATTAATGGAATAACCTGGTT
The DNA here is from genome assembly GCF_001266775.1 of Austrofundulus limnaeus. NCBI lineage: Eukaryota > Metazoa > Chordata > Actinopteri > Cyprinodontiformes > Rivulidae > Austrofundulus > Austrofundulus limnaeus. The sequence goes on along the minus strand of NW_013952712.1, from coordinate 124,269 downwards.
ACTCAGTATATTCAGGACAGCTGAAGTCCGAAATTCTTTGCTGAACCTAGACCTGACCAACTGCAGCAGCCCCAGCTTAGTTAAATCCAGGTGGTGACTTGTTTTTTGGCCAGGCAGTGTACTTAGAAACATTAAGCAATCATGAATGTATTTTGTACAGAGGAAGGACCTCTATATAAACATTCTCAAGCTGAAACTAACTACTGTGGACACTGTGAGTACATTTAGATCTTTAGTCCTAAGAACCTGTGAGATGTAAAGTCTCACCTGTGAGTTCTCCTATTTTCTCCAGAGTGCCATTCTGCTCCCAGTGCACGTCATCGATCCCTTCGAAGAAGCAGGCAGCACCCTGGTTGCACCAGAACGGAGCAGCTGCGTCCGGCCTGAGGTGAGGGAAGGTGCAGTTGCCCAGCTGAAAGAGCTCGTACCACTCCATGGTGTAGTTGGCCCCAGTCTCTGARCTGCTGAAGCCAATGGCGTCGTGCATGATGTGCTGGGAACAGAAACATGGTGTAACTGCTGTGTTTCTTTAGTTCGGTCACACAGCTGCACTTGTGGTTTCAACGCACCGTTATATTTGGTCACAACTAGAACAGTAAACTCAGTTCTTTAAATATTTTTGAAAAAGATAATGCACAGAAATTTAACAAACTGTATGCATCTGGAAGCCTAAAGCCTCCTACTGAAACTAATGTAGGACTGTAAAGTGAAAAAAAAAAACTAAATTATATATGGAGAAACAGAGAGACCCAGACAGACAATTTGTTTTTGTTCAACACAAGGTAATTTATGCACTTACATGTTTTCCCAGTAAATCTCCATACTTGAATTCCCACACTGGCGTCTGCAGCCGGTAAACAGAGATGACATCACTGTCTCTCATGTAGGGAATGCGTCCATCTCGGTCTCCGGTGGGACAGAACRGGTACAGAGCTTCACAGTAAGAGTCCACATCGGGACGATGATCAAAGCGCCTGTTGGAGATAGAATGAATGAGAAGTTTTAACTTTTAGACTCTGATATTTACAAATTTCTATTCTATCACTAATATTGTACAAAGATTGTCCTCAGAGGAAACACTTTGGTATGTGGGAGTGTTGGACTTTAAACCTCTTTAAATGTTCTTCCTAATCATTTTTATGGTTTGCTCTTTTTTGCTTTAGAAATTTGAGATTTTACCTATTTTTCACAATTTTACCTATGATGTAAAACATTCTAATGATCTTTTAATAGCAGCCTTTAAAAACTTGAAATAAGACTAATATACAGCTGTCAAGTAAAATATGGATAGATTATGGGTTTCAAAAATAAACTTTAAATACTGGTGGTGACAGATAAAGCACCACCATGATCTTCTTATTGTAAAACTAACAAAAGATTCTCTGTAGTTTCAACACAAACATTTTGCTGAACATTTTCATTTTAGTTATAATTATGAAAATCAAAGATAAAGTGTCAGGTTTGTGTATAATCACAAATCTGCCTAGTAAAAATGTCTGATTAAATTGTAACCCATAAATAACAAGATTTAGTGTTTACAAATAACTGTATGAAACTTTTAAACCTACTTTTAGTTTAAGTACAATAATAATAGCAGAGGATAAACTGTATATTTATGTGGGGAAAAAAGAATATCAGATTTTCATACGGTCTCTAAACGCATCAGAGTGATTCCTCCAGGTTGTCTCAGTTTGATTGAAACATGTTTAACTTTTTAATAATGACAATATGGAGAGTGGAACTCTGACTTTAACAAGTTTTTGACAAAAACAGACGATTACATATTTCGTTGTTTTAAAATCAGCTGATAAAATACAAGAAGTCCGGTTTTCACAGCAGTTTCCAGCGCGGTTCATAAAAACAGTTACCTGTAGGGGACAGGCCACTGCTGCTGTCCCCGAGTCCCGACACGAGACAAGATGTGTAGAGACAGGAGAAGCTTTAAACACACCAGCACCTCCGACAGAGCCATGTCGAAGTCAAAAACACAAAGTAAAACACGAGTTTCGATGATTGTTTTCACATGATTCTTCCCCTGAACGGACTTCCTTATTATAGGTCACGTGGTTTGAAATCACGTGACCACACTGGCCGGCTGAAGCCCATGGTGAATCTCTTTCTAGATTTGGAGTAAGGACTACTTAGCCTAATATAATTTGCAAAAGCATCATTTGCGTTGCTTTGCTTTGCTGCAAACTAATATAATATAATATAATATAA
>NW_013952712.1:119320-121336 GCF_001266775.1 Austrofundulus limnaeus | reverse complement strand
ACTTTGTGCTACTTTATACAACACTGAATAGAATAGAATAGAATAGAATAGAGTGTTTGTGAAGTTTGACTCTTCATACCTGTCCCTGACTTCTGACCGCCGTCACAATCTTTCAATAACTTTTACAAAACGAGCATATCATAAAAATCAAAGCATTTTTGTTCGCTTTATTTCAGACAGCATAATAACTATGAAAGTGTATACATATTTACATCCTGGTTATTTCTTTACATTTAAATTTGACATTTTATCAGATAAATGGGGGAATAATTACATAATTCTCGTTCTGTACAGCTGCTCCTGATTACTTGTCATTTTCAGATAAGAGCCTAGAACCGAGCACTCCGACACCTTCTCCATGTTCCCCACCACATCCATGACCCCCTCCACCCCTTCTGAGCACAGCACTGAGGACGCGTTCAGGCTGAACTTCTCCTCCAGGTCCCTCTGGCTCAGTGGCTTCCTCCAGTGGCCATAAAATGTATCACACCTGGCTGCAGCACTCAGCCCCTGAGCTGTGCTGATCTCCACCTCACAGTACATCTTGTCAAAGCTGGGAGCGTTGTCCTCAGGGGTCTCCACCTGCACCTTCGATAGGAGGTCCTTCAGGGCGGGCCGGTTGATTTGAGCCCGGCTGAAGGAAGCGACTGTCACTTTGTTGTCCAGCAGAGCTGAGCAGGCGTTGAACTGAAACGAGTGCCTGGCTTGGTGCTCAGATTCAGGCAGGGGGCAGTTGATGTACTTGGACGGAGGAACCCGCAGTGTGATGCGTTCAATCTGACTCAGGTCAAAGTTCCCAACTGCGTCTTGAAGCTTTGTACGAGCTTCCAGAGCTGCATCCACAACCCAATGCATAGCCAAGTGAGCAGGGATGCGCTTGAACGCCACATCCTGATCTTCAAGAATCCACCTAAAAGCACCAGAACCTGCCATGGGCGAAGGGTTGTAGTCTTTGTAGTACACCCCCAACCCGCTGTCCATGTCCAGTATGGCTGGGTTCCCCTCCAGGCCAATTAGTGCCAGCTGAGCTGCCTCTAAGCCTCTTCGAGCAGCGTTCCCGATGTGGAGAGGTTTGGTTTGGGTGGCGGCATTGGCCAGAGGAGCCCCGGCAGAGGAGGCTGCAATGGCCAGGGCGTGRCTGCACTGAGCAGGAGACAAAGCCAGGAGCTTTGCTGAGGCTGCGGCGCTCCCCATCACTCCAAMCACACTGGGAGGGTGAAACCTGTTAAAGATCAACACGTTAGAAATGGGGTTATATTTTTTTTAAAAGCAGCTTTTATTGCTTGTAGCATCTCAAGTTATCCTTTATAAACTGGAAATATCTTTATCTCACCATAGGCTTTTTTAAAATAAATTAATGACTCTTTTACAGTGATGATTCAAACATATTGGAGCATTGAAAGCTTATGAATCACAAGTTTCTTACCAGATGAAGATAGCTTTTCAAAAAACCTCAGTTTTAATAATAGTTAATTTGGACCAGATTGATGAACCAACAGCTGATCTGAGATTGCTGTTGCCTTAACTTCCATCACCCAAATGTTATATTCTAAACCTTTTCTCTGCCATAAGTTTTATATTGTGCAGATATTTCACAGGAAGTGCTACAGATGCAGCTATTTTCCTTAGCAAACAAACCAACCCATTCTCACTCCCAACTCGTCACATATTGACGTTTAAGGTAAGGTTCCCTCTGCGTCTTATTTGGACGCAGAAGGTACCCCCCTCGCGTCACTCCTTGACGCCCACGGCTTTTCCGGGTTGCGCCACCAGGGGGCTTTGGCTGGCTCTAAAAATACATTTTAGAGAGGCTGAAGGTGTTAGAAGTTCAGAGCTTCATCAGTCGGTGGAAAACTGTGAATCTGCCAACATCAAACAAACTCAAATGCAGAGAAGAAGGAGGAAGTCATGATGATGAGGATGAATATGTTTCTGTTACATTTGGTGTAAAACTTCTTGTTTCCTGTTGAGTTTTTCCACAGTTTGAAGCATTAAAATAACAAAATAACTCAAATA
>NW_013952712.1:112088-119310 GCF_001266775.1 Austrofundulus limnaeus | reverse complement strand
ACCTGATCCCTAATGTTAACCTCAGACACCCGCCCCAAAGCCCCCTGGTGGCGCAACCCGGAAAAGCCGTGGGCGTCAAGGAGTGACGCGAGGGGGGTACCTTCTGCGTCCAAATAAGACGCAGAGGGAACCTTACCTTAAACGTCAATATGTGACGAGTTGGGAGTGAGAATGTGTAGAACAAACGCATGTTTTATGATGATAATTGTATGAAACTGATAATTACTGAAAAGTTAATTTAATGTTCAAGAGAATTGTTATAATTTTTTTAAGATTTTGGGCCTAACCCCACTTGAATTACTGAATAATGTGGTCAAATAATTACTTAATTTCTTCAAACTGAGGTCATTTAAAGAACTATCTACAGCAGGTAAAATAATAATTGTTTATACTTTTCCACAKAACCCCACTGCAAAATACAGCATCCGAATAGATCCACTGAGAGGAAAATGTTTTAAACCTAGATTAAATTTGATATAAAACCAAGATCCTCCCATCATATTCAGTTCTAAAATAAAACCGAAGTAGATGTTTACCGTTCAGGGATGTTGTAGGCCTCGCTGGAGAACCTCATCAGTCTGCCCTGCACCTCCAGACCCACGTTGAAGGCCAGCAGCAAGTCCAGACCAGAGGGCCGGCTGGGCAGGGTCTCTGCCAGGGCCAGCAGTGCGGGCAGCACGGCCCCTGAGGGATGAGTTGCCGGGTGCCAAGTGTCGTCAAAATCCATGGAGTGAACCTAAGATCAGAGAAAGTTTTAATCAAAGTTCAGAGCAGAGCAGGGTTCTGTAGGTTTTGACGCTTTAATAAATCCATACTTACTGCAACACCATTGACAAAAGCAGCATAATGAGGAGGGAGAGTCGTCTCAGATCGACCCCAAACACTGCTCCTCTGCTCTGACATGAACATCTGCAAAAAACACGTCAGAATGAGAAATCATCTGAAGAATCGAAGAGGACAGACTAATGAGTTGATTAAAAATTTAAACTACAGAAATTGCATTTCCTGTGAAAATGCATTGTGAACGCTCACTGCTGAAAGATGTTAGCTAAAAGCTGCTGAAGAAGCTGAAAAAGTTTAATAGCAAAAATGTTAATGCGAGTTATATTTGACCAGCTATCTTTTAGGACAACAAAAGTGAAAAATCTTTAGAAAGATAGCAAAAAAGGCTGCAAAATCTTAAAAAGCAAAAAAGTAGCCAAAATTAGCAAAAAGAAACTAAAAGAAGTTTAAATTAACAGACAAACTGGGAAATGGGAGTGGAACTTTTCAAATCTAAAAAAAACAACAAAACAAAACAAAACAAAACAAAGAGAAGTTCTTGCAATTTGTTTAGAAAAAGTTTTAAAAGGTCAACTTAGCCTAAAAATAGCTTAAAAGTAGCTGAAATTAGCATGAAGGAACAGAAAAAGCACATGTTTAAAGAGGCACAAAAAGTTTAAATTAGAAGAATGGCAGAAAAGGTCAGAATGATAGCAAAATTAATTAATTAATTAATTTAAAAAAACCACAAAATAGAAGCTGACAGAAGCTGAAACTAGCACAAAGTAACTTCATGAACCTTTTGAACGTTTTAGGGATGTTTTTTTTCCTCATTTTCAATGAGGAAAAAAGGCTGAAAAAGCTAAATATCTTAAAAAGTATGAATTGCTAACAACACCAAAAGCTGGAATGTTCTGAAGGAGCTGAACTTTTTGATATTTGAATTGTTGAAAAAGCACAAAAATTGCAGAACGAGATACATACAGGAAAATGTACAAAAGAAAACACGATCTCAGTTGTGTGAAGGCTTGCCAATAAAATGTCAACAAGTATCTATTTTAATAAAAGAAGCATTTATAATACAGAAATATTGCATTTCACAGAATTTTATAAACATTTTTGCAGCTGTCCGTCTCAGCAGGTACGCTGCATTGTTAATGTTTGTTTGTATTCTAAGCAGACTTTACCTCGCTGAACATGAGAGCCTTGCTGAAGACAGCCGTCCGGCTCCCTAACAGCCCGACACCCAGGGAGTCCAGCATCATCCTTTTGCTTCTGTTAATCACACCATCTGTCAGGTGAGAGGAGTTCAGGGCGTGGATCGCAGCTCCAAAGCTCTCTGTAATACCCTGGAAAGGTGAAACGAGGCCAGTTACAACCAAAATGCAAGGTTCAAAACTGCAAATATTACAGATCAGGACAATAAAATTAATTTGGAGCAAAAATACTCTTAAATGTTTTAGTTTATTTGGTTTAAAAGATGCAAATCCAAGATAATAAATATAAAAACTGTACCTTGCGTAGCATTACTTGTTCTCAACAGTCTCCTAATGTGAAGAAACTCTCACAGATAGTTGTCTTTTATAGTTTATTGCATTATTTGTGGGCTGGGCTGTCAAATTTCCAAAGTGGCTAAAATCACCATGATGAGAAGTGGGTACTTCCACATCACATTATCATTTCTATTGATTGTGACTGTAACATGTTTACTTCTCCCTTTCATTTTCATTATCACTGCTTTCATTTTGAAACATATCAGATGATGGAGTTCAAAGTAGAAAATTTGACAAATTAAAGTGAATCAGTGTTTCAAATCTCTTCAGTTCATGGCCGTACTTTTTAATTTAATGAGTTGGGAAAAACCTCCTAAATGCCATCTTTCACAATCCACATCTCTTTGAGATCACAAGTGATGGAAATTCAGTTTTCTGCAATGGGAAGTTCTGAAGGGAGGAATGAGTCACTAATAATCACGTGTCTGAATTCTTTTTTTTAAAACTGTGTCCTGTCTGGCAGTGTGAAACTCAGAATTAATGTCGGAGTGTCAAGATGAGGCCAAACAGTTTTACGAGTGCAGCATTGTGGCTTTCACCATGATGCTCCACTTATATTTAAACTTTATTAGTAATTGTTTTGGGATTATTTCCATATAATGGACAGAAAAGAAAACGGAAGAAAAGGAGAAAGGTGATGAAAGAGCTTAAAAGGAAAACAAGAAGATAATAGTATAAAAGAGAAAGAAGCTTTGAGAAAACACAAGACAGTCTGCCTCTACACCTGCAAGAGGGGGCAGACAGCCAATCCTCAGCAGCCTCAGCAGCAGCAGAGATTCATCATCATCAGATTTCATGGATAAATGTAACTGAGTATCATCAGCATAACAATGGAAATTTATCCCATGCTATTTAATAACTTTACCTAAAGGAAGCATATACAAAGTAAAGAGGATTGGTCCAAGCACTGAACCCTGAGGAACTCCATGACTAACTCTGGTGTAAGAAGAAGATTCATTATTAACATTAACAAATTGAAATCTGTCAGTTAAATAAGACTCAAACCATTTTAGAGCTGTTTCTGTAATATTAATATCAAGTTCAAGTCTACGTAATAAAATATTGTGATCAGTTGTATCAAATGCAGCACTGAGATCTAACAGGACAAGAATGGACACAAGTCCACTGTCTGAGGCCATGAGAATATCATTAGTAACTTTCACCAGTGCTGTTTCTGTGCTATGATGAGCTCTAAACCCTGACTGAAACTCTTCATATAGATTATTTCCACTCGTCAGTCTGAATGAGGACCGGTCATCCCCCGAATGACTCAAGCCTGGACAACAGCCCCAACCCCAGAGACATGGCCAGAAAAGCCCACATGATCCAAATGAGTCAGCTAGATCGAGCAGCCCCAAGAAGTAACAGTCTCAACCCCCCAGTGAGTCCAGGGGTCCAGATAGGATTTTTGAACTGGGGGGGACGAAACATTCAGCAAATGATTTCCCTCCAAGTTATTTTTGTGTAATATAGGTTTATAGAGCTCAAGTAGTTACTCTCATAATAGCCTATGGATGAATGAAAATACCTTTGTAAAATTATTTGAAATTAAGGATAAACAACAATGAAAGTTATTAAACGAACATCTTTCCAATTAACCCTAGCAATACATTTGAAACTTTTATTTGTTTGAAATCCCAGTCCCAACCAAAACTTGCCTCTTCACACTTCATCAATAACAAAGTAAACGTTTCTGCTGTGGTGCAGTAATTTAACATGAACATTAAACCAAGAGCACCAGAAGCATTGTAATGTGTGTGAGGGGGCCATTAGATGTGGGGTCTGGGGGTCCTCCTCCAGAAAATTTTGAAATCAGTAGATGCAGTTTCCTGCATTCTGCTGTATTTTCCTAAACACACTTTTACCTACATTAAAAAAAAACCACTTGATTAAATAACTAAATTAGAGACAGATTCTAGATGAATCATCCTATTTTAAAACTCACTGCTATGGCTATGATAATGAAATTAAGGTGAAAATTTATCCCAAACAAAGACTTTAGAATAGAATTTATATTGTTTGTTCTTGATTTAGTTTTATTTGTAATGTTTCATTGTTCCAAACAACTACATGTTTAAATTTTTAAATACACAGTGAACAAATTGATATTAATAACAACCTCTGACTTTCAGCTCCTACATCAACAGACATGAAGATGGATTAAATATTAGGTTTGGTTTACTGCCATCTGAAGTCGGTCTGCTTTTAAAAAGTCAAGAAAATATGATATAACATGAATAAATTAAGAGATTACGTCAATAAAAACAAGAACAATTGTTCTTGTTTTTTCTCATTTGTGTTTATTGTGAAGTGGGTCTTAAATTTAATTTCAATTATTGTTGTTAAAAGTTAGTTCTCTGCCCATGAAGCAATGTTTTATGCAGAAAATACCAAAACTCTAAAAAAATAAAAATTTTATTCTTGTTAATAATACAAGCAGTACTTTAAATGTTTGAATTGATCAATTTCTGTAATTTACTAGCTTCTGTTTCCTCATTCTTGTCATTAAAAACAGTTTAACTGATTAAAAGCACCTGAATAATAGGTTTAAAGTCATCACTGAACTTAAATTGTAGCTAACATAAAGCTAGTTGTTGGATCACCTGGACTAGCTCTGCATTTAGTTTTGGTAAAAAAAAAAAAAAAACTGTCCCGTGGGAATATTTTGATTTATTTTCCAGTTTTTTTGTTACGAATACAGTTCAACCAAAAGCTGGACATTATCAGAGGAGTCTGACATTACCTCTCACTAGTTGTTAGTGTTGTAGTACTTGAATACGGTCTTGGTCTTGAGACCGGTCTCAAGACCAGTTTTGGATGGTCTTGGTCTTGTCTCGGTCTCGGACATTGAGGACTCGGAATTTTATTTCAAGACTAGTCAAGACCACAACTGTGGAAATATCACTAAATAGCCAGATTATTGTCTAATTTATTAGTTAACATTCTTGCTTTCATTGGATTTAAAATGTAACCTCTGATTCAAATTCAAACCTGACTTATTGCTATTTATGTGTTTTTGTTAGCAGCTGTCACCCATCCGCACCCTCCGTCACTCGCACGCAGCACTCCCAGAAAATGAACCATGGTTCTCTGGGAGCAGTAAAGGATGTCTTCAAAATTTTAAGTAAAAAGTTTGGCTACATCATTCATAAATGATATCATTGTAAAACAACAACAACTAGGAGAAAGCGTACAGCAACTTGTAAATTTGGCAGTGCTTCACTTTCAGAGACAATGGAGACAACTTTAAACTTTTATTGTCACTAACATTAACAATCAGCCTCTGTAGCAAAATTCTTTCCTCTGCCCTCACACAAAGATTTTGTCAATATTAGCGCTACATATTAAATTAGCTAAAGTGGGACAAAAAGTATTTAGTCGGCACCAATTGTTCAAGTTCTCCCACTTAAAAAAATGAGAGAGGCCTGTGATTGACATCATAGTTAGACCTCAACTAGACAAAGTACTTTTCCCCCCACTGTACATGTGTACAGAATACTCCATCTTTTAGGGCACTTTTATTTTTAATCGACAAAATCAACCTTTTTGAGATAATCATGTTATAATGTCTCATTAAAAACATACCCAGTGTTGCTTTGACTCATTTACGCATGTTTGAGAAATCCTTGAATCTCCTGTGGTAGCAATGTGGTGCTGCCTAAATGCTTGCAGGTACAAAAGCTCCGCCTATTTGGACAAAACTCCGCCCATTTGTACAAAGCTCCTGCCTGGAGCTCAGTCTGCAGCCGAGCTCCCTCCCCACAGAGCACCCCTCCCCCACAGCATTGTTGTGACGACCACGGCTCTGGTGAAGACGTGCTGAAGTGGGAGTGTCAGAAATGGTAGGAGGTTCTTAAAGAGATAGAGGCATTATGGACCACTTGAAATCAATAAGTTTTAGCTGATCCAATACCTACGTTGGTGCAGTTGGTAGAGCTATTGCCTCTCAGCAAGAAGATTGCTGGTTTGAATTCTGGCTATTGACCTTTCTGGATAGTGTTTGCATGTGTGTGTTTTCTCTGGGTGCTTGGGTGTCCTCAGACCTACAACATGCATGTTAGGTAAACTGGTAACTCTAAATTGTCCTGTGTGAATGGTTTGTCTCATGTGTCCCTGTGATGAACCAGCCTGTCTCTGTCCAGAGTGTACCCACCTCTCCCATACTGGGTACCCACTGTCCAGAAAGAAGCAAGAATAGATGGTAGATGGAAAGTTCTTTATAATCCATCCAGTGGATCATGAGATATTTTGCTAACAGTCACACACATGCCTTTCATGGATAAAACCCTCAACCAGTGTAGATAGGAATATATTTAAACTCATTATCTCATCATAAATGATGTTGACTTTTAACTTTATTTTATCATATTCTACATGTTTTGTTTTTATTGTTGTCTGTTTTTATTGAAATTATTTTTCCTTCTACCTGGTAAATATGGTTTTTCCCTCTCCAAACTTATAATATTTTTCCCACATTCATTAGCTGCAGTGTAAAAATCCAGTCTTAACTAAGTCTGTCCACAGGATTTATTTCTGTAATGTCCCAGACATAGTTCATATGTGAACTTCTGTCACTGGATTGTGTCCTGATGAAATATGGGAAGTTTTGCTTTGAATGGCAACAGTGTTTGATTCATCTTTCTAAGAGCAACTGTTTCAAAACCACAATTTGAACTTTACAGCTCACCAAGCTTCCTGGAAATTTGCAAGTTCATATGTTTTTCTAATTGTAAAAAAGTGCTACTGCAGCTCAAAATAAAACTGACTTCTGTTTAATCGGGTTTTAGAAGTTAAAACATTTGAGTTGTTTTAAATTTTTAATCTTATTGTTTAATAATGTGGACTGGAAGGACACACACGCGCGCGCGCGCACACACACACACACACACACACACACACACACACAC
>NW_013952712.1:110059-111949 GCF_001266775.1 Austrofundulus limnaeus | reverse complement strand
ACACACACACACACACACACATACACACATATATATAATGTCTGAGACGTTAATAGGCTTTAATAAACTATATGTTGTTAAACTGCATTTTTTATTCTTTAAGTATTAAGACAAAATAAAATTTCTACAAAAATATCTGAGACTTTCTTGTTTAATTATGCAAACTTGCCTGAGTCTCTCATATTTGTGGCTAAAAGGCTAAATAAGTTTTATTCTTTGAGATAAATGAAGCAATAAGTTGCAGTTTTAATAACAATCATAAAAAAAATTATGTGCCTGAACCACCAGATTTTGAGGTCTTTTTTTTGTCAAATTCCAATCCCCTAAACGTTTAAAACTGAGTAATTTAATATTAAAAAGCATGAATTTATGACTGAATGTCAGAAAGTTGCACAAACAAAATAGAGAAAATGCCAACAATCTGTAATCATTGAAGTTTAAACATGTTAACGAAAACGTGAGTGACATTCAGCTGATTCTGGTACTGAAACCAAGAGAATTTGCACAGAAAAATGATAAAAGTCTGCGGTCACGCTGCAGCCCAACCCACTTGTAATATGGGATTCCCAAACTTACCACAAGAACTGAGGAGCCATCAGTAAAATAAAGCTCAATGCTCTGAAAATTAGCATAAACTTTTTAAACAAATAGGCAGACTGATGAAAATACACACAGGATGTGGCAACTTGAACCACTGGGGGCTACAAAAACCAGGAGGAACCAAATCTGTGAAATGATCCAAACTCAGGTTTAAAACAGGAATTCCACAAAGCATTCAGAGGACTACTGCTTTTAAAATAAAAACAATTTGACAGAATAAAAATAAATAAAAATAAAAAACTTTCCATACCACATAGAGCAAAAACAAGAACTAAACTATAAACTCAGAACTACAGGTGCTGGTCATAAAATTAGAACATCATGAAAAAGTTGATTTATTTCAGTAACCACATTCAAAAAATGAAACATTATATTCATTCATTACACACAGACTGATATTTTTCAAATGTTATTTCTTTTAATTTTGATGATAACAGACAATCCCAAATTCAATATTTCAGAAAATCAGAATATTAAGACCAATACAAATAAGTGATTTTTAGAAATGTTGGCCAACTGAAAAGTATGAGCATGTACAGCACTCAGTATTTAGTTGGGGCTCCTTTGGCCTGTATTACTGCAGCAATGCGGCGTGGCATGGAGTCGATCAGTCTGTGGCACTGCTCAGGTGTTATGATAGCCCAGGTTGTTCTAATAGTGGCTTTTAGCTCTTCTGAATTGTTGGGTCTGGTGTATTGCATCTTCTTCTTCACAATAGCCCATAGATTTTCTATGGGGTTAAGGTCAGGAGAGTTTGCTGGACAATTAAGAACAGGAATAGCATGGTCCTCAAACCAGGTACTGGTAGCTTTGGCACTGTGTACAGGAGCCAAGACCGGTTGGAAAATGAAATCTGCATCTCCAGAAAGTTGGTCGGTAGGAGGAAACATGACATGCTCCAAAACTTCCTGGTAGATGGCTGCGTTGACCTTGGACCTCAGAAAACACACCAACACCAGCAGATGACATGGACCCCAAACCATTACTGACWGTGGAAACTTTATACTAGACCTCTAGTGACGTGAATACTGTGCCTCTCCTCTCTTCCTCCAGACTCTGGGACCATGATTTCCAAAAGAAATGCAAATTTTACTTTCATCAGAGAAGATAACTTTGGACCACTCACCAGCAGTCCAGTCATTCTTGTCTTTAGCCCAGGTGAGATGCGTCTGACGCCGTCTCTTGTTCAAGAGAGGCTTGACACAAGGAATGCGACAGCAGAAACCCATGTCTTTCATACGTCTGTGTGTGGTGGTTCTTGAAGCACTCACTCCAGCTGCAGTCCACTCT